>NC_063257.1:28707368-28885069 GCF_019578655.1 Ricinus communis | reverse complement strand
AAGAGGAGTATATCTTCAAAATGAGAAAACAACCTCAAAAATTTGTATATTTGTCAATATGAGAAAACAAACACGTAAGAGTGGTGTATTTGTCAATATGAGAGAACAATCCCGTAAGAGGGGTATATTTTTCGATATTAGAAAACAATCACGTGACATGGATATATCTTTCAACATTAGTAAACAACCCGAAAAAATTGGTATATTTGTCAATTTGAGAAAACAACCCCGTAAGAGGGGTATATATTTGTCAATATGAGAGAACAATACCATAAGAGGGTTATATTTGTAAATATTAGAAAATAACCCTGTAAGAGGTGTTTATCTTTCAAAAAGAGAAAACAACCCCGAAAAATTGTTATTTTTGTCAATATCAGAAAACAACTTCGTTAGAGGGGTATATTTGTCAATATTAGAAAACAACCCCGTAAGAGGGATATATCTTTCAACATGAGAAAACAACCCCAAAAAAGTGGTATATTTGTCAATAAGAGAAAACAACCCCGTAGGAGGGGTATATTTGTCAATATGAGAAAAGCATCCCGTAAGAGGTGTATATTTGTCAATATTAGAAAACAACCCTATAAGAGGGGTATATCTTTCAAAATGAGAAAACAACCCCAAAAAAGTGGTATATTTGTCAATATGAGAAAACAACCTAAAAAAGTGGTATATTTGTCAATATGAGAAAACAATCCCGTACGAGGGTTATATTTGTCAATATGAGAGAACAACCCCGTAAAAGGGGTATATTTTTCAATATTAGAAAATAACCCCGTAAGAGGGGTATATTTGTCAATATTAGAAAACAACCCCGTAAGAGGGGTATATCTTTCAAAATGAGAAAACAACCCCAAAAAAATAGTATATTTGTCAATATGAGAAAATAATCTCGTACGAGGGTTATATTTGTCAATATGAGAAAACAACCCCGTAAGAGGGGTATATTTGTCAATATTAGAAAACAACCCCGTAAAAGAAGTATATCTTTCAAAATGAGAAAACAACCCCAAAAGAGGGGTATATTTGTCAATATGAGAAAACAACAACGTAAAAGGGGCATATTTGTCAATATTAGAAAACGATCCCATAAGAGGGATATATCTTTCAACATGAGTAAACAACCCGAGAAAACTGGTATATTTGTCAATCTGAGAAAACAACCCCGTAAGAGGGGTATATTTTTCAATATTAGAAAATAAACCCGTAGCTGGGTTATATCTTTCAACATTAGAAAACAACCATAAAAAAGGGGTATATTTGTCAATATGACAAAACAACCCCGTAAGAGGGGTACATTTGTCAATATTAGAAAATAACCCCGTAAGAATGGTATATCTTTCAACATTAGAAAACAACAAAAAAAAGTGGTATATTTATCTATACGAGAAAACAACCCCATAAAAAAGTGGTATATTTGTCTGTATTAGAAAACAACCCCGTAAGAGGGGTATGTCTTTCAACATTAGAAAACAACAAAAAATAGTGGTATATTTGTCTATATGAGAAAACAACCCCTTAAAAATGTGGTAGATTTGTCTATATGAGAAAACTACCCCATAAGATGGGCATATTTTTCAATATGAGAAAATAACCCCGTAAGAGGGGTATATTTGTCTATATTAGAAAACAACCCCGTAAGAGGGGTATATATTTCAAAATGATAAAACAACCTCAAAAAAGTGGTATATTTGTCAATATAAGAAAACAACCTAAAAAAAGTGGTATATTTGTCAATATGAGAAAACAATCCCGTACGAGAGTTATATTTGTCAATATGATAGAACAACCCCGTAAAAGGGGTATATTTTTCAATTTGAGAAAACAACCTCAGAATATATATTTGTCATCACATCGTAAAACCAACCCGTAATGCTGGTATATCTTTCAAAATGAGAAAACAACCCCAAAAAAGTGGTATATTTGTCAATATGAGAAAATAATCCCGTACGAGGGTTATATTTGTCAATATGAGAAAACAACCCCGTAAGAGGGGTATATTTGTCAATATTAGAAAACAACCCCGTAAGAGGAGTAGATCTTTCAAAATGAGAAAACAACCCCATAAGAGGGGTATATTTGTCAATATGAGAAAACAACCACGTAAAAGGGGCATATTTGTCAATATTAGAAAACGATCCCGTAAGAGGGATATATCTTTCAACATGAGTAAACAACCCTAGAAAGGTGGTATATTTGTCAATATAAGAAAACAACCCCGTAAGAGGGGTTTATTTGTCAATATTAGAAAACAACCCCGTAGGTGGGTTATATCTTTCAACATTAGAAAACAACCATAAAAAAGCGGTATATTTGTCAATATGACAAAACAACCCCGTAAGAGGGGTACATTTGTCAATATTAGAAAACAACCCCGTAAGAGAGGTATGTCTTTCAACATTAGAAAACAACAACAAAAAAATGGTATATTTGTCTATATGAGAAAACAACCCCTTAAAAATGTGGTAGATTTGTCAATACGAGAAAACTACCATGTAAGATGGGCATATTTTTCAATATGAGAAAACAACCCCGTAAGAGGGGTATATTTGTCTATATTAGAAAACAACCCCGTAAGAGGGGTATATCTTTCAAAATGAGAAAATAACCCCAAAAAAGAGGTATATTTGTCGATATAAGAAAACAAACTAAAAAAAGTGGTATATTTGTCAATATGAGAAAACAACCCCGTACGAGAGTTATATTTGTCAATATGAGAGAACAACCCCGTAAAAGTGGTATATATTTCAATTTTAGAAAACAACCCCGTAACAGGGGTATATTTGTCAATATTAGAAAACAACCCCGTAAGAGGGGTATATCTTTAAAAATGAGAAAACAACCCCAAAAAAGTGGTATATTTGTCAATATGAGAAAATAATCCCGTACGAGGGTTATATTTGTCAATATGAGAAAACAACCCCGTAAGTGGGGTATATTTGTCAATATTAGAAAACAACCCCGTAACAGGAGTATATCTTTCAAAATGAGGAAACAACCCCAAAAGAGGGGTGGGTGTATTTGTCAATATGAGAAAACAACCACGTAAAAGGGGCATATTTGTCAATATTAGAAAACAATCCCGTAAGAGGGATATATCTTTCAACATGAGTAAACAACCGGAGAAAGGTGGTATATTTGTCAATATAAGAAAACAACCCCGTAAGAGGGGTATATTTGTCAATATTAGAAAACAATCCCGTAGGTGGGTTATATCTTTCAACATTAGAAAACAACCATAAAAAAGCGGTATATTTGTAAATATGACAAAACAACCCCGTAAGAGGGGTACATTTGTCAATTTTAGAAAATAACCCCTTAAGAGGGGTATGTCTTTCAACATTAGAAAACAACAAAAGAAAGTGGTATATTTGTCCATATGAGAAAACAACCCCCTAAAAAAGTGGTATATTTGTCTATATTAGAAAACAACCCCGTAAGAGGGGTATATTTGTCAATATTAGAAAACAACCCCGTAAGAGGGATTTATCTTTCAACATGAGAAAACAAAACCCTCAAAAAAGTGGTATATTTGTCAATATGAGAAAATAACACCGTAAGAGGGGTATATTTGTTAATATTAGAAAATAACCCCGTAAGAGGGGTATATTTGTCAATATTAGAAAACAACCCCGTAAGAAGGATTTATCTTTCAACATGAGAAAACAACCCCAAAAAAGTGGTATATTTGTCAATATGAGAAAATAACATCGTAAGAGGGGTATATTTGTCAATATTAGAAAATAACCCCGTAAGAGGGGTATATTTGTCAATATTAGAAAAGAACCCCGCAAGAGTGGTATATCTTTCAACATGAGAAACAACCCCGTAAGAGGGCTATATTTGTCAATATGAGAAAACAACCTTTTAGGAGGGGTGTATTTGTGAATATTAGAAAACAACCTAGTAAGAGAGGTATGTTTGTCATTATTAGAGAACAAACCCTTAAGTGGGGTATATATTTCAAAATGAGAAAACAACCCAAAAAAAGCGGTATATTTGTCAATATGAGAAAATAATCTCGTACGAGGGTTATCTTTGTCAATATGAGAAAACAACCCAGTAAGAGGGGTATATTTGTCAATATGAGAAAATAAACCCGTAAGAGGGGAACATCTTTTAAAATGAGAAATCAACCCAAAAAAAGTTGTATATTTGTCAATATGGAAAAACAACCTCTTAAGAGGGGTATATTTGTCAAAATAAGAAAACAACCTCATAAGAGGGGTGTACTTGTCAATGTAAGAAAACAACCCCGTAAGAAGAATGTATTTGTCAATATGAGAAAACAACCCCGTTAGAGGGGTATATTTATCAATATTAGAAAATAACCCCGTAAGAGGGGTATATCTTTCAAAATGAGAGAACAACCCGAAAAAAGGGGTATATTTGTCAATCTGAGAAAATAACACCGTAAGAGGGGTATATTTGTCAATATTAGAAAACAACGCCGTAAGAGAGGTATATCTTTCAACATTAGAAAACAACAATAAAAAAGCGGTATATTTGTTAATATGTGAAAACAACCCCGTAAGAGGGGTATATTTGTCAATATTAGAAAATAACCCCGTAAGAGGGGTATATCTTTCAAAATGAGAAAACAACCCCAAAAAAGTACTATATTTGTCAATATATGAAAACAACCCCGTAAGAGGGATATATTTGTCAAAATGAGAGAACAACCCAGTAAGAGGGGTATATTTGTCAATATTAGAAAACAATCTCGTAAGAGTGATATCTCTTTCAAGATGAGTAAACAACCCGAAAAAAGTGGTATATTTGTTAATATGAGAAAACGACCTCGTAAGAGGGGTATATTTGTCAATATTAGAAAACAACCCAGGAAAAGGGGTATATCTTTCAAAATGAGAAAATAACCCCAAAAAAGTAGTATATTTGTCAATATGAGAAAACACCCCCGTAAGAAGGGTATATTTATCAAAATGAGAAAACAACCCCGTAAGAGGGGTATATTTGTCAATATTAGAAAATAATCCCGTAAGAGGGATATATGTTTCAACATGAGTAAACAACCCGAAAAAAGTGGTATATTTGTCAATCTGAGAAAATAACACCGTAAGAGGGGTATATTTGTCAATATTAGAAAACAACCATAAAAAAGCGGTATATTTGTTAATATGTGAAAACAACCCCGTAAGAGGGGTATATTTATCAATATTAGAAAATAACCCCGTAAGAGGGGTATATTTGTCAATATTAGAAAACAACCTCATAAGAGTGGTATATCTTTCAACATGAGAAATAACCCCGTAAGAGGGCTATATTTGTTAATATGAGAAAACAACCTTTTAGGAGGGGTGTATTTGTGAATATAAGAAAACAACCCAGTAAGAGAGGTATGTCTGTCATTATTAGAGAATAACCCCTTAAGAGGGGTGTATATTTCAAAATGAGAAAACAACCCAAAAAAAGCGGTATATTTGTCAATATGTGAAAATAATCTCGTACGAGGGTTATATTTGTAAATATGAGAAAACAACCCAGTAAGAGGGTATATTTGTCAATATGAGAAAATAAACTCGTAAGAGGGGAACATCTTTCAAAATGAGAAATCAACCCAAAAAATGTTGTATATTTGGCAATATGGGAAAACAACCTCTTAAGAGGGGTATATTTGTCAAAATAAGAGAACAACCTCATAAGAGGGGTATATTTGTCAATATAAGAAAACAACCCCGTAAGAAGAATGTATTTGTCAATATGAGAAAACAACCCCGTAAGAGGGGTATATTTCTCAATATTAGAAAATAACCCCGTAAGAGGGGTATATCTTTCAAAATGAGAAAACAACCCGAAAAAAGGAGTATATTTGTCAATCTGAGAAAATAACACCGTAAGAGGGGTATATTTGTCAATATTAGAAAACAACGCTGTAAGAGAGGTATATCTTTCAATATTAGAAAACAACCATAAAAAAGCGGTATATTTGTTAATATGTGAAAACAACCCCGTAAGAGGGGTATATTTGTCAATATTAGAAAATAACCCCGTAAGAGGGGTATATCTTCCAACATGAGAAAACAACTCCAAGAAAGTGGTGTATTTGTCAATATGAGAAAACAACCCCGTAAGAGGGTTATATTTGTAAATATTAGAAAACAATCCCGTAAGAGGGGTACATCGTTCAACATGAGAAATCAACCCCAAAAAAGTGGTATATTTGTCAATGTGAGAAAACAACCCCCTAAAAAAGTGGTATATTTGTCAATATGAGAAAATAACCCCGTAAGAGGGGTATATTTGTCAATATTAGAAAACAACCCCGAAAAGGGGTATATCTTTCAACATGAGAAAACAACTCCAAGAAAGTGGTGTATTTGTCAATATGAGAAAATAACCCTGTATGAGGGTTATATTTGTAAATATTAGAAAATAACCCCGTAAGAGGGGTATATCTTTCAACATGCGAAATCAACCCCAAAAAAGTGATATATTTGTCAATATGAGTAAACAACCCCATAAGAGGGGTATATTTCGCATTATTAGAAAACAACCCCGTAAGTGGGGTATATCTTTCAAAATGAGAAAACAACCTCAAAAAAGTAATATATTTGCCAATATGAGAAAACAACCACATAAGAGGATTATATTTCTCAATATGAGAAAATAACCCCGAAAGAGCGGTATATTTGTCAATACTAGAAAACAACCCTGGAAGAGGGCCATGTCTTTCAACATGAGAAAACAACCCCGGAAGAGGGGTATGTCTTTCAAAATGAGAAAACAACCCCAAAAAGTAGTATATTTGTCAATATGAGAAAATAACCACGTAAGAGGATTATATTTGTCAATATGAGAAAACAACCCCGAAAGAGGGGTATATTTGTCAATAGTAGAAAACAACCCTGGAAGAGGGGTATGTCTTTCAACATGAGAAAACAACCCAAAAAAAGTGGTGTATTTGTCAATATGAGAAAACAACCCCGTAAGAGGGGTATATTTCTCAATATTAGAAAACAACCCCGTAAGAGGGGTATATTTGTCAATATTAGAAAATAACCCTAAGTGGGGTATATCTTTCAAAATGAGAAACAACCCAAACAAAAATTGCCCAAGAGGGTACATTTGTCAATATTAGAAAACGACCCCATAAGAGGGGTATATCTTTCAAAATGAGAAAATAACCCCAAAAAATCGTATATTTGTCAATATGAGAAAACAACCCCGTAATAGTGGTATATTTGTCAATATGAGAGAACAATCCCGTAAGAGGGGTATATTTTTCGATATTAGAAAACAATCACGTAACATGGATATATCTTTGAACATTAGTAAACAACCCCAAAAAATTGGTATATTTGTTAATATGAGGAAACAACCCCGTAAGAGGGGTATATATTTGTCAATATGAGAGAACAACACCGTAAGAGGGTTATATTTGTAAATATTAGAAAATAACCCCGTAAGAGGTGTTTATCTTTCAAAATGAGAAAACAACCCCGAAAAAGTGTTATATTTGTCAATATCAGAAAACAACTCCGTAAGAGGGGTATATTTGTCAATATTAGAAAACAACCCCGTAAGAGGGATATATCTTTCAACATGAGAAAACAACCCCTTAAAAATGTGGTAGATTTGTCAATATGAGAAAACTACCCCATAAGATGGGCATATTTGTCAATATGAGAAAACAACCCCGTAAGAGGGGTATATTTGTCAATATCAGAAAATAACCCCGTAAGAGGGGTATATCTTTCAAAATAAGAAAACAACCCCAAAAAAGTGGTATATTTGTCAATATAAGAAAACAACCTAAAAAAAGTGGTATATTTGTCAATATGAGAAAACAATCCCGTACGAGAGTTATATTTGTTAATATCAGAGAACAACCCCGTAAAAGGGGCATATTTTTCAATTTTAGAAAACAACCCCGTAACAAGGGTATATTTGTCATTATTAGAAAACAACCCCGTAAGAGGGGTATATCTTTCAAAATGAGAAAACAACCCGAAAAAAGTGGTATATTTGTCAATATGAGAAAATAATCTCGTACGAGGGTTTTATATGTCACTATGAGAAAACAACCCCGTAGGAGGGGTATATTTGTCAATATTAGAAAACAACCCCGTAAGAGGAGTATATCTTTCAAAATGAGAAAACAACCCCAAAAGAGGGGTATATTTGTCAATATGAGAAAACAACCACGTAAAAGGGGCATATTTGTTAATATTAGAAAACGATCCCGTAAGAGGGATATATCTTTCAACATGAGTAAACAACCCGAGAAAGGTGTTATATTTTTCAATATGAGAAAACAACCCCGTAAGAGGGGTATATTTGTCAATATTAGAGAAAAACCCGGTAGGTGGATTATATCTTTCAACATTAGAAAACAACCATAAAAAAGCGGTATATTTGTCAATATGACAAAATAACCCCGTAAGAGGGGTACATTTGTCAATATTAGAAAACAACCCTGTAAGAGGGGTATGTCTTTCAACATTAGAAAACAACAAAAGAAAGTGGTATATTTGTCTATATGAGAAAACAACCCCCTAAAAAAGTGGTATATTTGTCTATATTAGAAAACAACCCCATAAAAGGGCTATATTTGTCAATATTAGAAAACAACCCCGTAAGGGAGGTATGTCTTTCAACATTAGAAAACAAAAAAAAAAGTGGTGTATTTGTCTATATGAGAAAACAACCCCTTAAAAATGTGGTAGAGTTGTCAATATGAGAAAACTACCTTGTAAGATGGGCATATTTATCAATATGAGAAAACAACCCTATAAGAGGGGTATATTTGTCAATATTAGAAACCAACCCCGCAAGAGGGATTTATCTTTCAACATGAGAAAACAACCCCAAAAAAGTGGTATATTTGTCAATATGAGAAAATAACCCCGTAAGAGGAGTATATTTGTCAATATTCAAAAATAACGCCGTAAGAGGGGTATATTTGTCAATATTAGAAAACAACCCCGTAAGAGTGGTATATCTTTCAACATGAGAAACAACCCCGTAAGAGGGCTATATTTGTCAATATGAGAAAACAACCTTTTAGGAGGGGTGTATTTGTGAATATTAGAAAACAACCCTGTAAGAGAGGTATGTTTTTCATTATTAGAGAACAACCCCTTAAGAGGGGTATATATTTCAAAATGAGAAAAAAACCCCAAAAAAGCGGTATATTTGTTAATATAAGAAAATAATCTCGTACGAGGGTTATATTTGTCCATATGAGAAAACAACCCAGTAAGATGGGTATATTTGTCAATATGAGAAAACAAACCTGCAAGAAGGGAATATCTTTCAAAATGAGAAATCAACCCAAAAAAAGTTGTATATTTGTCAATATGGGAAAACAACCTCTTAAGAGTGGTATAGTTGTCAAAATAAGAAAACAACCGAATAAGAGGGGTATATTTGTCAATATAAGAAAACAACCCCGTAAGAAGAATGTATTTGTCAATATGATAAAACAACCCCGTAAGAGGGGTATATTTGTCAATATTAGAAAATAACCCCGTAAGAGGGGTATATCTTTCAAAATGAGAAAACAACCCCAAAAAGTGGTATATTTGTCAATATAAGAAAACAACCTAAAAAAAGTGGTATATTTGTCAATATGAGAAAACAATCCCGTACGAGAGTTATATTTGTCAATATGAAAGAACAACCCCATAAAAGGGGTATATTTTTCAATTTTAGAAAACAACCCCATAACAGGGGTATATTTGTCAATATTAGAAAACAACCCCGTAAGAGGGGTATATCTTTCAAAATGAGAAAACAACCCCAAAAAAGTGGTATATTTGTCAATATGAGAAAATAATCCCGTACGAGGGTTATATTTGTCAATATGAGAAAACAACCCCGTAAGAGGGGTATATTTGTCAATATTAGAAAATAACCCCGTAAGAGGAGTAGATCTTTCAAAATGAGAAAACAACCCCAAAAGAGGGGTATATTTATCAATATGAGAAAACAACCACGTAAAAGGGGCATATTTGTCAATATTAGAAAACGATCCCGTAAGAGCAATATATCTTTCAACATGAGTAAACAACCCGAGAAAGTTGGTATATTTGTCAATATGAGAAAACAACCCCGTAAGAGGGGTATATTTGTCAATATTAGAGAAAAACCCCGTAGGTGGGTTATATCTTTCAACATTAGAAAACAACCATAAAGAAGCGGTATATTTGTCAATATGACAAAACTACCCCGTAAGAGGGGTATGTCTTTCAACATTAGAAAACAACAAAGTAAAGTGGTATATTTGTCTATATGAGAAAACAACCCCCTAAAGAAGTGGTATATTTGTCTATATTAGAAAACAACCCTGTAAGAGGGCTATATTTGTCAATATGAGAAAACAACCTTTTAGGAGGGGTGTATTTGTGAATATTAGAAAACAACCCTGTAAGAGAGGTATGTTTTTCATTATTACAGAACAACCCCTTAAGAGGGGTATATATTTCAAAATGAGAAAACAACCCCAAAAAAGCGGTATATTTGTCAATATGAGAAAATAATCTCGTACGAGCGTTATATTTGTCCATATGAGAAAACAACCTAGTAAGAGGGGTATATTTGTCAATATGAGAAAACAAACCCGTAAGAGGGGAACATCTTTCAAAATGAGAAATCAACCCAAAAAAAGTTGTATATTTGTCAATATGGGAAAACAACCTCTTAAGAGGGGTATATTTGTTAAAATAAGAAAACAACCCCGTAAGAAGAATGTATTTGTCAATATGAGAAAACAACCCCGTAAGAGGGGTATATTTGTCAATATTAGAAAATAACCCCATAAGAGTGGTATATCTTTCAAAATGAGAAAACAACCCCAAAAAAGTACTGTATTTGTCAATATATGAAAACAACCCCGTAAGAGGGATATATTTGTCAATATGAGGGAACAACCCAGTAAGAGGGGTATATTTGTCAATATTAGAAAACAATCTCGTAAGAGTGATATAACTTTCAAGATGAGTAAACAACCCGAAAAAAGTGCTATATTTGTCAATATGAGAAAACAACCTCGTAAGAGTGGTATATTTGTCAATATTAGAAAACAACTCAGTAAGAGGGGTATATCTTTCAAAATGAGAAACAACCCCGAAAAAATAGTATATTTGTCAATATGAGAAAACACCCCGTAAGAGGGGTATATTTTTCAAAATGAGAAAACAACCCCGTAACAGGGGTATATTTGTCAATATTAGAAAACAATCCCGTAAGAGGGATATATGTTTCAACATGAGTAAACAACCCGAAAAAAGTGGTATATTTGTCAATCTGAGAAAATAACACCGTAAGAGGGGTATATTTGTGAATATTAGAAAACAACGCCGTAAGAAGGGTATATCTTTCAACATTAGAAAACAACCATAAAAAAGCGGTATATTTTTGTTAATATGTAAAAACAACCCCGTAAGAGAGGTATATTTGTCAATATTAGAAAATAACCCCGTAAGAGGGGTATATCTTCGAACATGAGAAAACAACTCCAAGAAAGTGGTGTATTTGTCAATATGAGAAAACAACCCCGTAAGAGGGTTATATTTGTAAATATTAGAAAACAATCCCGTAAGAGGGGTATATCTTTCAACATGAGAAATCAACCCCAAAAAAGTGGTATATTTGTCAATGTGAGAAAAAAACCCCCTAAAAAAGTGGTATATTTGTCAATATGAGAAAATAACCCCGTAAGAGGGGTATATTTATCAATATTAGAAAACAACCCCGGAAAAGGAGTATATCTTTCAACATGAGAAAACAACTCCAAGAAAGTGGTGTATTTGTCAATATGAGAAAATAACCCTGTAAGAGGGTTATATTTGTAAATATTAGAAAACGACCCCGTAAGAGGGGTATATCTTTCAACATGAGAAATCAACCCCAAAAAAGTGATATATTTGTGAATATGAGAAAACAACCCCATAAGAGGGGTATATTTCGCAATATTAGAAAACAACCCCGTAAATGGGGTATATCTTTCAATATGAGAAAACAACGTCAAAAAAGTAGTATATTTGCCAATATGAGAAAACAACCACATTAGAGGATTATATTTCTCAATATGAGAAAATAACCCCGAAAGAGGGGTATATTTGCAAATACTTGAAAACAACCCCGGAAGAGGGGCATGTCTTTCAACATGAGAAAACAACCCCGGAAGAGGGGTATGTCTTTCAACATGAGAAAACAACCGAAAAAAATTGGTGTATTTGTCAATATGAGAAAACAACCCCGTAAGAGGGTTATATTTGTCAATATGAGAAAACAACCCGTAAGAGGGGTATATTTGTCAATATTAGAAAATGACCCCGTAAGAGGTGTATATTTGTCAATATCAGAAAACAACCCGGTAAGAGGCGTATATCTTTCAAAATGAGAAAACAACACCAAAAATGTGGTATATTTGTCAATATGAGAAAACAACCCCGTAAGAGGGGTATGTTTATCAATATTAGAAAACAACCAACTAAGTGGGGTATATCTTTGAAAATGAGAAAACAACTCCAAAAAAGTCGTATATTTGTCAATTTTGAGAAAACAACCCTGTAAGAGGGGCATATTTGCCAATATGAGAGAACAATCCCGTAAGGGGGGTATATTTGTCAATATTAGAAAACAATCCCGTAAGAGGGATATATCTTTCAACGTGATTAAACAACCCGAAAAAAGTGGTATATTTGTCAAAATGAGAAAACAACCCCGTAAGAGGGGTATATTTGTCAATATTAGAAAACAACCCAGTAAGAGGGATATATCTTTCAAAAATGAGAATACAACCCCTAAAAAGTAGTACATTTATCATTATGAGAAAACAACCCCGAGAAAACAACCCCGTAAGAGGGGTATATTTGTCAATATAAGAAAACAACCCCGTAAGAGGGGTATATTTGTCAATATTAGAAAACAATCCCGTAAGAGGGATATATGTTTCAACATGAGTAAACAACCCGAAAAAAGTGATATATTTGTCAATATGAGAAAACAACCCCGTTAGAGGGGTATATTTGTCAATATCAGAAAACAACCCAATAAGAGGGGTATATCTTTCAAAATGAGAAAACAACCCCAAAAAAGTAGTATATTTGTCAATATGAGAAAACAACCCCATAAGAAGGGAATATTTGTTAATATGGGAGAACAATCCCGTAAGAGGGGTATATTTGTCAATAATAGAAAATAATCCCATACGAGGGATATATCTTTCAACATGAGTAAACAACCTGAAAATAGTGGTATATTTCTCAATATTAGAAAACAACCCCGGAATAGGGGTATATTTTTCAACATGGGAAAATAATCCCAAGAAAGTGGTGTATTTGTCAATATGAGAAAACAACCCCGTAAGAGTGTTATATTTGTCAATATTAGAAGTGGGGTATATCTTTCAAAATGAGAAAACAACCCCAAAAAAGTGGTATATTTGTCAATATGAGAAAACAACCCAAAAAAAGTGGTATATTTGTCAATATGAGAAAATAACCCCCATAACAGCGGTATATTAGTCAATATGAGAAAATAACCCCATAAGAGCGGTATATTTCTCAATATGAGAAAACAACCCTCTAAGAGGCCTATATTTTTCAATATTAGAAAACAACCCCATAAGAGGGGTATATCTTTCAAAATGAGAAAACAGCCCAAAAAAATGGTATATGGAGAAGACAATCCCGTAAGAGGGGTATATTTGTCAATATTAGAAAATAACCCCGTAAGAGGGGTATATCTTTCAACATAAGAAAACAACTCCAAAAAAGTGGTATGTTTTTTAATACGAGAAAACAACACCAAATTAGTGGAATATTTGTCAACATGAGAAAACAACCCCGTAAGAGGGTTATATTTATCAATATTAGAAATCTACTCCGTAAGAGGGGTATATTTTTCGACATGAGAAAACAAGACCATAAAACTGGTATGTTTTTTAATACGAGAAAACAACCTCGTAAGAGAGTTATATTTATCAGGATTAGTAAACAACCACGTAAGAGGGGTATATCTTTCAAAATTAGAAAACAACCCCAAAATAGTGATATATTTTTCAATATTGGAAAATAACCCCGTTAGTGGGGTATATTTGTCAATATTGGAAAACAACCTAAGAGGGATATATCTTTCAACATGAGAAAACAATCCCAAAAATGTGGTATATTTGTCAATATGAGAAAACAACCCCGTGACAGGGGTATATTTGTTAATATTAGAAAATAATCCTGTAATAAGGGTATATCTTTCAACATGAGAAAACAACCCAAAAAAAGTGGTATATCTGTCAATATTAGAAAATAATCCCGTAAGAGGGGTGTATTTGTCAATATTAGAAAGCAACCCCGTAAGAGGGATATATCTTTCAACATGAGTAAACAACCCCAAAAAAGTGGTATATTTGTCAATATGGGAAAACAACAATATAAGAGGGGTATATTTGTCATTATGAGAAAACTACCCCGTAAGAGGGGTATATTTGTCAATATTAGAAAACATCCCCATAAGAGGGGTATATCTTTCAACATGAGAGTACAACCCCAAAAAAGTGGTACAGTTGTCAATATGAGAAAAGAACCCCGTAAGAGAGGTATATTTGTCAATATTTGAAAGCAATCCGGTAAGAGGGGTATATCTGCCAACATTTGCAAATAACCCGAAAAAAGTGGTATATCTGTCAATATTAGAAAATAAACCCGTAAGAGGGGTATATTTGTCAATATTAGAATATAACCCCGTAAGAGGGGAATATATTTCAAAATGAGAAAACAACCCCAAAAATATGGTGTATTTGTCAATGTGGGAAAACAACCTTGTAAGAGGGGTATATTTGTCAAAATTAGAAAACAACCCAGTAAGAGGTGTATATTTGTTAATATCAGCGAACAACCCCGTAAGAAGAGTGTATTTATAAATATGAGAAAACAAACCTAAAAAAGTGGTATATTTGTCAATATGAGAAAACAACCCCGTAAGAGGGTATATTTGTCAATGTGAAATAAACAACCCCGTAAGAGGGGAATATTTGTCAATATCAGAAAACAATCCCGTAAGAGGGGTATATCATTAAATATGACAAAACAACCCCAAAAAAGTAGTCTATTTGTCAATATGAGAAAACAAACCCTTAAGAGGGGTATATTTGTCAATATGAGAAAACAACCCCGTAAGAAGGGTATATTTGTCAATATTAAAAAATAATCTCGTAATAGGGATATATCTTTCAACATGACTAAACAACCTGAAAAAAGTGTTATATTTGTCAATATGAGAAAACAACCCCTTATGAGGGATATATTTGCCAATATTAGAAAACAACCCCGTAAGTGGGGTATATCTTTCAACATTAGAAAACAACCATAATAAAGCGATATATTTGTCAATATGATAGAACAACCCCCTAAAAAAGTGGTATATTTGTCAATATGAGAAAACAACCCTGTAAGATGGGTATATTTGTCAATATTAGAAGAAAACCCCGTAAGAGGGGTATATCTTTCTACATTGGAAAACAAACACAAAAAAGTGGTATATTTGTCAATATGAGAAAAGAACCACCTAAAAAAGTGCTATATTTGTCAATATGAGAAAATAACCCCGTAAGAGGGGTATATTTATCAATATTAGAAAACAACCCCGTAAGAGGGGTATATTTGTCAATATTAGAAAACAACCCCGTGAGTGCAGTATATCTTTCAACATGAGAAAACAACCCCAAAAAAGTGTTATATTTGTCAATATGAGACAACAACCCCATAAGAGGGGTATATTTGTCAACATTAGAAAACAACGCCGTAAGAGGGGTATAATTGTGAACATTAGAAAATAACCCCGTAAGAGGGGTATATTTGTTAATATTAGAGAAAAACCCGGAAGTGGCGTATATCTTTCAACATGAGAAAACAACCTCAAAAAAGTGGTATATTTGTCAATATGAGAAAATAACCCTAAAAAAGTGTATATTTATCAATATGAGAAACAACCCTGTAAGAGGGTATATTTGTCAATATGAGAAAACGACACCGTAAGAGGGGTATATTTGTGAATATTAGAAAATAACCCCGTAAGAGGGGTATATGCTTTAGAATGAGAAAACAACCCCAAAAAAGTGTTATATTTGTTAATATGAGAAAACAACCCCGTAAGAGGGGTGTATTTGTTAATATTAGAAACAACCCCGTAAGAGGGATATATCTTTCAACATGAGAAAACAACCCCAAAAAGTGGTATATTTATCAATATGAGAAAATAACACCGTAAGAGGGGTATATCTTTCAACATTAGAAACAACCCTATAGGAGGGGTATATTTGTCAATATGAGAAAACAACCCCGTAAGAGGGTTATATTTATCAATATGAGAAAACAACCATGTAAAAGGGATATACTTGTCAATATTAAAAAACTACTCCGTAAGAGTGGTATATCTTTCAAAATGACAAAACAACCCCAAAAAAGTAGTATATTTGTCAATATGGGAAAACAATCCTGTACGAGGGTTATATTTGTCAATATGAGAGCAACCCTGTAAGAGGGGTATACTTGTCAATATTAGAAAATAAACCCGTAAGTGGGGTATATTTGTCAATATTAGAAAATAATCCCGTAAGAGTGGTATATCTTTCAATATGAGAGTACAACCCCAAAAAATTGGTATATTTGTCAATATGACAAAACAACCATGTAAGAGGGGTATATTTATCAGTATTAGAAAACAACCCTGTAAGAGGGGTATATCTTTCAACATGAGAGTACAACCCCAAAAAAGTGGTATATTTGCCAACATTAGAAAACAACCTCGGAAGAGGGCTATATTTGTCAATACTAGAAAATAACCCCGTAAGAGAAGTATATCTTTAACCATGAGAAAACAACCCCAAAAAAGTGGTATATTTCTCAATATGAGAAAACAACCCCGAAAGAGGGGTATATTTGTCAATATTAGAAAACCACCCCGTAAGAACGGAATATTTGTCAATATTAGAAAATAACCCCGTAAGAGGGGTATATTTATCTATATTAGAAAAGAACCCCTCTTATCTTTCAAAATGAGAAAACAACCCCAAAAAAGTGGTATATTTGTCAATATAAGAAAACAACCCTGTAAGAGGGGTATATTTATCAATATGAGAAAACAACCCCGTAAGAGGGGTATATTTGTCAATATTAGAAAACAACACCGTAAAAGAGGTATAGCCTTCAACATGAGAAAACAACCCAAAAAAGTAGTATATTTGTCAATATGAGAAAACAACCCAGTAAGAGGGGTATATTTGTCAATATGAGAAAACAACACCGCAAGAGGGTTATATTTGTCAATATTAGAAAACAACCCCATAAGAGGGGTATATTTGTCAATATTAGAAAACAACCCCGTAAGAGGGATATATTTTTCATATTGAGAAAGCATCCCCAAAAAAGTGGTATATTTTTTAATATGAGAAAACAACCCCGAAAGAGGGGTATATTTGTCAATATTAGAAAACAACACCATAAGAGTGGTATATCTTTCAATATGAGAGTACAACCCCAAAAAACTGGTAAATTTGTCAATACGAGAAAACAACCCCGTAAGAGGGGTATATTTGTCAATATTAGAAAACAGCCCCGTAAGACGGGTATATCTGTCAATATTAGAAAACAACCGCGTAAGAGGGATATATTTTTCAGATTGAGAAAACATCTCCGAAAAAGTGGTATATTTTTTAATATGAGAAAACAACCCCGAAAGAGGGGTATATTTGTCAATATTAGAAAACTACCCCGTAAGAGTGGTATATCTTTAAATATGAGAGTACAACCCTAAAAAACTGGTATATTTGTCAATTTGAGAAAACAACCCCGTAAGAGGGGTATATTTTTCAATATCAGAAAACAACCCCGTAAGAGGGGTATATTTGTCAATATTAGAAAAAAAACCCCGTAAGAGGGGTATATCTTTCAAAATGAGAAAAACATCCCCAAAAAAGTGGTATATTTTTTAATATGGTAAAACAACCACAAAAGTGGGGTATATTTGTCAATATTAGAAAACAACCCCGTAAGAGGGGTATATTTGTCAAAATGAGAATACAAGCCCGTAATAGGGGTATATTTATCAATATTAGAAAACAAGCCCGTAATAGGGGTATATTCGTCATTATTAGAAAACAAGCCCGTAAGAGGGGTATATCCTTCAAAATGAGAAAACAACCCCAAAAAAGTGGTATATTTGTCAATATGAGAAAACAAACCCGTAAGAGTGGTATATTTATCAATATGAGAAAACAACCCCGTAAGAGGGGTATATTTGTCAATATTAGGAAACAACACCGTAAAAAAGGTGTAGCTTTCAACATAAGAAAACAACCCCAAAAGAGTGGTATATTTATCAATATGAGAAAACTACCCCGTAAGAGGGTTATTTTTATCAATATGAGAACACAACCCCGTAAGTGCGGTATATTGTCAATATTAGAAAACAACCCCGTATGAGGGGCATATTTGTTAATATTAGAAAATAACTCCGTAAGAGGGGTATATCTTTCAAAATGAGAAAACAACCCTAAAAAAGTGGTGTATTTGTCAATATGAGAAAATAATCCCGTACGAGGGTTCTATTTGTCAATATGAGAGAACAACCCCGTAAGAGGGGTATAGTTGTCAATATTAGAAAGAAAACCCGTAAGAGGGTATGTTGGTCAATATTAGACAAGAACCACGTAAGAGGTGTATATCGTTCAACCTGAGAAAATAACCCCAAAAAAGTCATATATTTGTCAATATGAGAAAACAACTCCGTACGAGGGGTATATTTGTCAATATTAGAAAACAACCCTGTAAGAGTGATATATCTTTCAGATTGAGAAAACATCCCCAAAAAAGTGGTATATTTTTTAATATGAGAAAACAACACCAAAGAGGGGTATATTTGTCAATATTAGAAAACAACCACGTACGAGGGGTATATCTTTCAACATGAGAGTACAACACCAAAAAACTGATATATTTGTCAATATGATAAAACAGCCCCGTAAGATGGGTATATTTGTCAATATTAGAAAACAACCCCGTAAGATGGGTATATCTTTCAACATGAGAGTACAACCCCAAAAAAGTGGTATATTTATCAATATGAGAAAACAACCCCGTAAGAGGGGTATATTTGTTAATATTTGAAAACAATCCCGTAAGAGGGGTATATCTTTCAATATGAGAAAGCAACCCCAAAAAAGTGGTATATTTGTCAATATGGGAAAACAACCCCGTAAGAGGGGTATATTTATCAATATGAGAAAATAACCCCGAAAGAGGGGTATATTTATCAATATTAGAAAACAACAACGTAAAAGAGGTATAGGTTTCAACATATGAGAAATTAACCCAAAAAAATGTGCTATATTTGTCAATATGAAAAAATAACCCCGTAAGAGAGGTATATTTGTCAATATTAGAAAATGACCCCGTAAGAGGGGTATATCTTTCAAAATGAGATAACAATTCCAAAAAACTGGTATATTTGTCAATAGGAGAAAACAACCCTGTAAGAGGGGTATGTTTGTCAATATTCAAAAACAACCCCGTAAGAGGGGTATATCTTTCAAAATGAGAAAACAACCCTAAAAAAGTGGTATATCTTTGAAGATGAGAAAACAAACCCGTAAGAGTGGTATATTTGTCAATATGAGAAAACAACCCCGTAAGAGGGTTATATTTGTCAATATGAGAAAACAACTCCATAAGATGGGTATATTTGTCAATATTAGAAAACAACCCCGTAAGAGGGGTATATTTGTCAATATCAGAAAATAAACCCTTAAGAAGTTTGTATTTGTCAATATGAGAAACCAACCCCAAAAAAGTGGTATATTTATCAATATGAGAGAACAACCCTGTAAGAGGGTATACATGTAAATATAAGAAAACAACCCCATAAGAGGGGTACATTGGTCAATATTAGAAAACAACTCCGTAAGAGGGGTATATCTTTTAAAATGAGAAAACAACCCCATAAGAGGGGCATATTTGTCAATATTAGAAAACAACCCCATAAGAGGGGTATATTTGTCAATATTAGAAAACAACCCTGTAAGAGGGGTATATCTTTCAACCTGAGAAAACAACCCCAAAAAAGTGGTATATTTGTCAATATGAGAAAACAACCCCGTAAGAGGGGTATATTTGTCAATATTAGAAAACAACCCCGTAAGAGGGGTATATCTTTCAACATGAGAAAACAACCACAAAAAAGTGATATATTTGTCAATATGAGAAAACAACCCCGTACGAGGGGTATATTTGTCAATATTAGAAAACAACCCCGTAAGAGGGGTATATCGTTCAACATGAGAGTACACCCCAAAAAAAGTGGTATCTTTGTCAATATGAGAAAACAACCCCGTAACAGGGGACAAATATATCATCCTTATGGGGTTGTTTTCTAATTTTTGACAAATCTACCCCTCTTACATGGTTTTTTTCTCCTATTAACAAATATACCCCTCTTATGGGATTTTTTTCTAATGTCAATACACACCTCTTACGGGGTTATTTTCTAAAATTGATAAATATACCACACTTACGGGGTTGTAATATAATATTGATAAATGTACCCCTCTTGCGGGGTTGGTTTCTAATATTGACAAATGTACCCCTCTTACGAGGTTGTTTTCTCATATTGACAAATGTACACCTCTTACGGGGTTGTTTTCTCATATTGACAAATATACCCATCTTACGGGGTTATTTTCTAATATTGACAAATATACTCCTCTTACGGTTTTGTTTTCTAATATTGACAAAAATACCCCTTTTACAGGGTTGTTTTCTAATATTAAAAAATATACCTCTCTTACGGGGTTGTTTTCTAATATTGACAAATATACCCATCTTACGGGGTCATTTTCTAATCATGACAAATATACCCATCTTTCGGGATTTTTTTCTTATATTGATAAATATACCCGTCTTACGGGGCTGTTTTCTAATATTGACAAATATACCCCTCTTATAGGGTTGTTTTCTAATATTGACAAATATACCCGTCCAGCGGGATTGTTTTCCAATATTGACAAATATACCTCTCTTACGGGGTTATTTTCTCATATTAAAAAATGTACCACTTTTTTGGGGTTGTTTTCTAATTTTGAAAGATATATTCCTCTTACGGGGTTGTTTTCTCATATTGACGAATAAACCCCTCTTACGGGGTTGTTTTCTCATATTGACGAATAAACCCCTCTTACGGGGTTGTTTTCTAATATTGAAAGATATACCCCTCTTATGGGGTTGTTTTCTAATATTGACACATATACCCCTCTTACGGGGTTATTTTCTAATATTGACACATATACCCCTCTTACGGGGTTATTTTCTTATATTGACAAATATACACCTCTTATGGGATTGTTTTTTAATATTGACGAATATACCCCTCTTACGGGGTTTTTTCATCATATTAAATAAAATTCCACTTTTTAGGGTAATTTTCTCATTTTGAAAGATATACCCCTCTTACAGGGTATTTTTCAAATATTCACAAACATACCCCTCTTACGGCTTGTTTTCTCATATTGACCAATATACCCCTCTTACGGGGTTGTTCTCTCATATTAACGAATAAACCCTTCTTACGGGGTTGTTTTCTAATATTGACAAATATACCCCCTCTTCCGAGGTTGTTTTCTCATATTACGAAATATACCACTTTTTGGGGTTGTTTTCTCATTTTGAAAGATATACCCCTCTTACAGGGTTGTTTTGTAATATTGACAAATATACCCCTCTTACGGGGTTGTTTTCTAATATTGACAAATATACCCCTCATACGGGGTTTTTTTCTCATACTGACAAATATACCCCTCTGACGGGGTTGTTTTCTAATATTGACATATATACCCATTTTACGGGATTGTTTTCTCATATTGACAAATAAACCCCTCTTACGGGGTTGTTTTCTAATATTGACAAATACACCCCTCCTACGGGGTTGTTTTATCATATTGATGAATATACCCCTCTGACAGGGTTGTTTTTTAATATTGACAAACATACCCCTCTTACGAGGTTGTTTTCTCATATTATAAAATATACTAGTCTTTTGGGGTTGTTTTCTCATTTTGAAAGATATACCCCACTTACGATAGTTATTTTCCAATATTGACAAATATACCCCTCTTAACGGAGTATTTTTTAATATTGACAAATATACCCCTCTTACGGGATTGTTTTCTAATATTGATAAATATACCTTTCTTATGGGGTTGTTTTCTCGTATTAAAAAACATACCACCTTTTGGGGTTATTTTCTCATTTTGAAAGATATACCCATCTAACGGGGTTATTTTCTAATATTGACAAATACACCCTTCTTACGGGGTTGTCTTCTAATATTAACAAATATATCCCACTTGCGGGGTTGTTTTATAATATTGACAAATATACCCCTCTAACGGGGTTGTTTTCTAATATTGACAAATATACCCATCTTCCGGGGTTGTTTTCTAATATTGAAAAATATATCCCTCTTACGGGGTTGTTTTGTAATATTGACAAAAATACCCCTGTTACGCGGTTGTTTTCTAATATTGACAAATATACCCCTCTTACGGGGTCATTTTCTAATATTGATAAATATACCCATCTTTCGGGATTCGTTTCTCTTATTGATAAATATACCCGTCTTACGGGGCTGTTTTCTAATATTGACAAATATACCCCTCTTACGGGATTGTTTTCTAAAATTTACAAATATACCCCTCCAACGGGATTCTTTTCTAATATTGACAAATATACCTCTCTTATGGGGTTATTTTCTCATATTAAAAAATATACCACATTTTTAGGGTTGTTTTCTCATTTTGAAAGATATACCCCTCTTACGGGGTTGTTTTTCTCATTTTGACGAATGAACCCCTCTTACGGGGTTGTTTTCTAATATTGAAAGGTATACCCCTCTTACAGGGTTGTTTTCTAATATTGACAAATATATCCCTCTTACGGGATTATTTTCTAATATTGACAAATATACCCCTCTTACGGGGTTGTTTTCTTATATTGACAAATATACACCTCCTATGGGATTATTTTTAATATTGACGAATATATCCCTCTTACGGGTTTTTTCCTCATATTAAATAATATTCTACTTTTTTGGGTTATTTTCTCATTTTGAAAGATATACCCCTCTTACAAGGTTGTTTCCAAATATTCACAAATATACCCCTCTTACGGGCTGTTTTCCCATATTGACGAATATACCCCTCTTACGGGGTTGTTTTCTCATATTAACGAATAAACCCCTCTTACGGGGTTGTTTTCTAATATTAACAAATATACCCCTCTTACGAGATTGTTTTCACATATTACAAAATATACCACTTTTTGGGGTTGTTTTCTCATTTTGAAAGATATAACCCTCTTACAGGGTTGTTTCCTAATATTGACAAATATACCCCTCTTACGGGGTTGTTTCCTAATATTAACAAATATACCCCTCATACAGGGTTTTTATCTCATATTGACAAATATACCCCTCTAACGGGGTTGTTTTATAATATTGACATATAAAGCATCTTATGGGATTGTTTTCTCATATTGACAAATAAACACCTCTTACGGGGTTGTCTTCTAATATTAACAAATATATCCCACTTGCGGGGTTGTTTTATAATATTGACAAATGTACCCGTCTTACGAGGTTGTTTTCAAATATTGATAAATATATCCCTCTTGCGGGGTTGTTTTATAATATTGAAAAATATACCCCTCTTACAGGATTGTTTTCTAATATTGACAAATGTAGCCCTGTTATGGGGTTGTTTTATCATATCGACAAAGATATCACCCTTCTAGGGTTGTTTTCTTATTTTGACGAATATACCCCTCTTACGGGGTTGTTTTCTGATATTGACAAATATAACCCTCTTACGGGGTTGTTTTCTAATATTAACAAATATGCCCCTCTTACGGGCTTATTTTATAATATTGACAGATATACCCCTCTTACGTGGTTGTTTTCTCATATTAAAAAATACATCCCTTTTTTGGGTTTGTTTTCTGATTTTGAAAGATATATCCCTCTTACGCGGTTGTTTTCTAATATTGATGAATATACCCCTCTTACGCGGTTGTTCTCTAATGTTGACAAATATATTCCTCTTGCGGGGTTGTTTTATAATATTGAAAAATATAACCGTCTTACGGTTGTTTTCTAATATTCACCAATGTACACCTCTTGCGGGGTTGTTTTATAATATTGAAAAATATAACCGTCTTACGGTTGTTTTCTAATATTCACCAATGTACACCTCCTACGGGGTTGTTTTCTCATATTGACAAATATATCACCCTTTCGGGGTTGTTTTCTTACATTCATAAATATACCCCTCTTACAGGGTTGTTTTCTAATATTGAAAAATATACACCTCTTACGGGTTGTTTTCTAATATTGTTTTCTAATATTGACAAATATACCCCTCTTACGAGGTTGTTTTCTAATATTGATAAATTTACCACTCTTACGGGATTGTTTTCTAATATTGCCAAATATACCTCTTTTACTAGGTTGTTTTCTCATATTAAAAAATATTCCACCTTTTTAGGGTTGTTTTCTCATTTTGAAAGATATACCCCTCTTACGGGGATTTTTTCTAATATTGACGAATATACCCCTCTTACGGGATTATTTTCTTTATTGGCAAAGGTACCCCTCTTACAGGGTTATTTTCAAATATTGAAAAATATATCCCTCTTGTGGGGTTATTTTCTAATATTGAAAAATATACCCCTCTTACGGGATTATTTTCTGATATTGACAAATGTATCCCTGTTATGGTGTTGCTTTCTCATATTGACAAATATATCACCCTTCCGTGGTTGATTTCTTATATTGACAAATATACCCCACTTATGGGGTTGTTTTCTAATATTGACAAATATACCCCTGTTACGGGGTTGTTTTCTAATATTAACAAATATGCCCCTCTTACGGGCTTATTTTATAATATTGATAGATATACCCCTCTTACGTGGTTGTTTTCTCATATTAAAAAATATATCCCTTTTTTGGGGTTGTTTACTCATTTTGAAAGATATATCCATCTTACGCGGTTGTTTTCTAATATTGAGGAATATACCCCTCTTACGCGGTTGTTCTCTAATGTTGACAAATATATTCCTCTTGCGGGGTTGTTTTATAATATTGAAAAATATAACCCTCTTACGGTTGTTTTCTAATATTCACCAATGTACACCTCCTACGGGGTTGTTTTCTCATATTGACAAATATTTCACCCTTCCGGGGTTGTTTTCTTATATTCATAAATATACCCCTCTTACAGGGTTGTTTTCTAATATTGACAAATATACATCTCTTACGGGTTGTTTTCTAATATTAACAAATATACCCCTCTTACGAGGTTGTTTTCTAATATTGATAAATTTACCCCTCTTACGGGATTGTTTTCTAATATTGCCAAATATACCTCTTTTACGGGGTTGTTTTCTCATATTAAAAAATATTCCACCTTTTTAAGGTTGTTTTGTCATTTTAAAAGAGATACCGCTCTTACGGGGATTTTTTCTAATATTGACGAATATACCCCTCTTACGGGATTATTTTCTTTATTGGCAAAGCTACCCCTCGTACAGGGTTGTTTTCAAATATTGACAAATATATCCCTCTTGTGGGGTTATTTTCTAATATTGAAAAATAATCCCCTCTTACGGGATTGTTTTCTAATATTGACAAATGTATCCCTCTTACGGGGTTGCTTTCTCATATTGACAAATATATCACCCTTCCGTGGTTGATTTCCTATATTGACAAATATACCCCACTTATGGGATTGTTTTATAATATTGACAAATATACCCCTATTACGGGGTTGTTTTCTAATATTAATAAATATGCCCCCCTTACGGGCTTATTTTATGATATTGAAAGATATACCCCTCTTACGTGGTTGTTTTCTCATATTAAAAAATATATCCCTTTTTTGGGGTTGTTTACTCATTTTGAAAGATATACCCCTCTTACGCGGTTGTTTTCTAATATTGATGAATATACCCCTCTAACGCGGTTGTTCTCTAATGTTGACAAATATATTCCTCTTGCGGGGTTGTTTTATAATATTGAAAAATATAACCCTCTTACGGTTGTTTTCTAATATTCACCAATGTACACCTCCTACGGGGTTGTTTTCTCATATTGACAAATATTTCACCCTTCCGGGGTTGTTTTCTTATATTCATAAATATACCCCTCTTACAGGGTTGTTTTCTAATATTGACAAATATACACCTCTTACGGGTTGTTTTCTAATATTGACAAATATACCCCTCTTACGAGGTTGTTTTCTAATATTGATAAATTTACCCCTTTTACGGGATTGTTTTCTAATATTGCCAAATATACCTCTTTTACTGGGTTGTTTTCTCATATTAAAAAATATTCCACCTTTTTAGGGTTGTTTTCTCATTTTGAAAGATATACCGCTCTTATGGGGATTTTTTCTAATATTGACGAATATGCCCCTCTCACGGGATTGTTTTCTTTATTGGCAAAGGTACCCCTCGTACAGGGTTATTTTCAAATATTGACAAATATATCCCTCTTGTGGGGTTATTCTCTAATATTGAAAAATATACCCGTCTTACGGGATTATTTTCTGATATTGACAAATGTATCCCTGTTGTGGTGTTGCTTTCTCATATTGACAAATATATCACCCTTCCGTGGTTGATTTCTTATATTGACAAATATACCCCACTTATGGGATTATTTTCACATATTGACAAATAAACCCCTCTTACGGGGTTGTTTTCTAATATTGACAAATATACCCCTCCTACGGGGTTGTTTTATCGTATTGACGAATATACCCCTCTGACAGGGTTGTTTTTTAATATTGACAAACATACCCCTCTTATAAGATTGTTTTCTCATATTATAAAATATACTAATCTTTTGGGGTTGTTTTCTCATTTTGAAGGATATACCCCTTTTACGATAGTTGTTTTCTAATATTGACAAATATACCCATCTTACGGGAGTTGTTTTTTAATATTGACAAATATTTACGGGATTTTTTTCTAATATTGACAAATATACCTTTCTGATGGGGTTGTTTTCTCATATTAAAAAATATACCACCTTTTGGCGTTACTTTCTCATTTTGAAAGATATACGCATCTAACGGGGTTGTTTTCTAATATTGACAAATATACCCTTCTTACGGGGTGGTCTTCTAATATTAACAAATATATCCCACTTGCGGGGTTGTTTTATAATATTGACAAATGTACCCCTCTTACGGGGTTGTTTTAAAATATTGACAAATACATCCCTCTTGCGGGGTTGTTTTATAATATTGAAAAATATACCCCTCTTACGGGATTATTTTCTGATATTGACAAATGTAGCCCTGTTATGGGGTTGTTTTATCATATTGACAAAGATATCACCCTTCCAGGGTTTTTTTCTTATATTGACGAATATACCCCTCTTACGGGGTTGTTTTCTTATATTGACAAATATACCCCTTTTACGGGATTGTTTTCTAATATTAACAAATATGCCCCTCTTACGAGCTTATTTTATAATATTGATAGATATACCCCTCTTACGTGGTTGTTTTCTCATATTAAAAAATATATCCCTTTTTTGGGGTTGCTTTCTAATTTTGAAAGATATATCCCTCTTACGGGGTTGTTTTCTAATATTGATGAATATACCCCTCTTACGTGGTTGTTTTCTAATGTTGACAAATATATTCCTCTTGTGGGGTTGTTTTATAATATTGGAAAATATAACCCTCTTACGGTTGCTTTCTAATATTGACCAATGTACACCTCCTACGGGGTTGTTTTCTCATATTGACAAATATATCACCCTTCCGGGGTTGTTTTCTTATATTCATAAATATACCCCTCTTACAGGGTTGTTTTCTAATATTGACAAATATACACCTCTTACGGGTTGTTTTCTAATATTGACAAATATACCCCTCTTACGAGGTTGTTTTCTAATATTGATAAATTTACCCCTCTTACGAGATTGTTTTCTAATATTGCCAAATATACCTCTTTTACTGGGTTGTTTTCTCATATTAAAAAATATTCCACCTTCTTAGGGTTGTTTTCTCATTTTGAAAGATATACCCCTCTTACGGGGATTTTTTCTAATATTGACGAATATACCCCTCTTACGGGGTTATTTTCTTTATTGGCAAAGGTACCCCTCTTACAGGGTTGTTTTCAAATATTGACAAATATATCCCTCTTGTGGGGTTATTTTCTAATATTGAAAAATATACCCCTCTTACGGGATTGTTTTCTAATTTTGACAAATGTATCCCTGTTATGGTGTTGCTTTCTCATATTAACAAATATATCACCCTTCCGTGGTGGATTTCTTATATTGACAAATATACCCCACTTATGGGGTTGTTTTCTAATATTGACAAATATACCCCTGTTACGGGGTTGTTTTCTAATATTAACAAATATGCCCCTCTTAGGGGCTTATTTTATAATATTGACAAATATACCCCTCTAACGTGATTGTTTTCTCATATTAAAAAATATATTCCTTTTTTGGGGTTGTTTACTCATTTTGAAAGATATATCCCTCTTACGCGGTTGTTTTCTAATATTGACGAATATACCCCTCTTACGCGGTTGTTCTCTAATGTTGACAAATATATTCCTCTTGCGGGGTTGTTTTATAATATTGAAAAATATAACCCTCTTACGGTTGTTTTCTAATATTCACCAATGTACACCTCCTACGGGGTTGTTTTCTCATATTGACAAATATATCACCCTTCCGGGGTTGTTTTCTTATATTCATAAATATACCCCTCTTACAGGGTTGTTTTCTAATATTGACAAATATACACCTCTTACGGGATGTTTTCTAATATTAACAAATATACCCCTCTTACGAGGTTGTTTTCTAATATTGATAAATTTACCCCTCTTACGGGATTGTTTTCTAATATTGCCAAATATACCTCTTTTACTGGGTTGTTTTCTCATATTAAAAAATATTCCACCTTTTTAGGGTTATTTTCTCATTTTAAAAGATATACCGCTCTTATGGGGATTTTTTCTAATATTGACGAATATACCCCTCTTACGGGATTGTTTTCTTTATTGGCAAAGGTACCCCTCGTACAGGGTTGCTTTCAAATATTGACAAACATATCCCTCTTGTGGGGTTATTTTCTAATATTGAAAAATAAACCCCTCTTACGGGATTGGTTTCTAATATTGACAAATGTATCCCTGTTACGGGGTTGCTTTCTCATATTGACAAATATATCACCCTTCCGTGGTTGATTTCTTATATTGACAAATATACCCCTCTTACGGGGTTGTTTTCTGATATTGATAAATATATCCCTCTTACGGGGTTGTTTTCTAATATTAACAAATATGCACCTCTTACGAGCTTATTTTATGATATTGACAGATATGCCCCTCTTATGTGGTTGTTTTCTCATATTAAAAAATATATCCCTTTTTTGCGGTTGCTTTCTAATTTTGAAAGATATATCCCTCTTACGGGGTTGTTTTTTAATATTGATGAATATACCCCTCTTACGTGGTTGTTTTCTAATGTTGACAAATATATTCCTCTTGCAGGGTTGTTTTATAATATTTAAAAATATAACCCGCTTACGGTTGTTTTCTAATATTGACAAATATATCCCTCTTACGAGGTTGTTTTCTAATATTAACAAATATGCACCTCTTACGAGCTTATTTTATAATATTGACAAATATACCCCTCTTATTCTCATATTAAAAAATATATCCCTTTTTTGGGGTTGCTTTCTAATTTTGAAAGATATATCCCTCTTACGGGGTTGTTTTCTAATATTGATGAATATACCCCTCTTACGTGGTTGTTTTCTAATGTTGACAAATATATTCCTCTTGCGGGGTTGTTTTATAATATTGAAAAATATAACCCGCTTACGGTTGTTTTCTAATATTGACCAATGTACACGTCCTACGGGGTTATTTTCTCATATTGACAAATATATCACCCTTTCGGGGTTGTTTTCTTATATTCATAATTATACCCCTCTTACGGGGTTGTTTTCAAATATTGACAAATTTACACCTCTTACGGGTTGTTTTCTAATATTGACAAATATACCCCTCTTACGAGGTTGTTTTCTAATATTGATAAATTTACCCCTCTTACGAGATTGTTTTCTAATATTGCCAAATATACCTCTTTTACTGGGTTGTTTTCTCATATTAAAAAATATTCCACCTTTTTAGGGTTGTTTTCTCATTTTGAAAGATATACCCCTCTTACGGGGATTTTTTCTAATATTGACGAATATACCCCTCTTACGGGATTATTTTCTTTATTGGCAAAGGTACCCCTCTTACAGGGTTGTTTTCAAATATTGAAAAATATATCCCTCTTGTGGGGTTATTTTCTAATATTGAAAAATATTCCCCTCTTACGGGATTATTTTCTGATATTGACAAATGTATCCCTGTTATGGTGTTGCTTTCTCATATTGACAAATATATCACCCTTCCGTGGTTGATTTCTTATATTGACAAATATACCCCACTTATGGGGTTGTTTTCTAATATTGACAAATATACCCCTGTTACGGGGTTGTTTTCTAATATTAACAAATATGCCCCTGTTACGGGCTTATTTTATAATATTGACAGATATACCCCTCTTACGTGGTTGTTTTCTCATATTAAAAAATATATCCCTTTTTTGGGGTTGTTTTCTCATTTTGAAAGATATATCCCTCTTACGCGGTTGTTTTCTAATATTGATGAATATACCCCTCTTACGCGGTTGTTCTCTAATGTTGACAAATATATTCCTCTTGCGGGGTTGTTTTATAATATTGAAAAATATAACCCTCTTACAGGTTGTTTTCTAATATTCACCAATGTACACCTCCTACGGGGTTGTTTTCTCATATTGACAAATATATCACCCTTCCGGGGTTGTTTTCTAATATTCATAAATATACCCCTCTTACAGGGTTGTTTTCTAATATTGACAAATATACACCTCTTACGGGTTGTTTTCTAATATTGACAAATATACCCCTCTTACGAGGTTGTTTTCTAATATTGATAAATTTACCCCTCTTACGGGATTGTTTTTAAATATTGACAAATATACCTCTTTTACGGGGGTGTTTTCTCATATTAAAAAATATTCCACCTTTTTAGGGTTGTTTTCTCATTTTGAAAGATATACCCCTCTTACGGGGATTTTTTCTAATATTGACGAATATACCCCTCTTACGGGATTGTTTTCTTTATTGGCAAAAGGTACCCCTCTTACAGGGTTGTTTTCAAATATTGACAAATATATCCCTCTTGTGGGGTTATTTTCTAATATTGAAAAATATACCCCTCTTACGGGATTGTTTTCTGATATTGACAAATGTATCCCTGTTATGGTGTTGATTTCTCATATTGACAAATATATCACCCTTCCGTGGTTGATTTCTTATATTGACAAATATACCCCACTTATGGGGTTGTTTTCTAATATTGATAAATATACCCCTCTTACAGGGTCGTTTTCTAATATTGACAAATATACCCCTATTACGTGATTGTTTTCTCATATTGACAAATATACCACCCTTCCGGGGTTGTTTGCTTATATTGATAAATATACCCCTCTTACGGGGTTATTTTCTAATATTGACAAATATACCCCTCTAACGGGATTATTTTCTAATATTGACAAATATACCCCTGTTACGGGATTATTTTCTAATATTGACAAATATACACCTATTACGGGGTTGTTTCTCATATTTACACATATATCCACTTACGGGGTTGTTTTCTCATATTGACAAATATATCACCCTTCCGAGGTTGTTTTCTTATATTGACAAATATACGCTCATCTGGGGTTGTTTTCTCATTTTGAACGATATACCTCTATTACGAGATTATTTTCCAATATTGGCAAATATACCCCTCTTACGTGGTTGTTTTCTCATATTGACAAATATATCACCCTTTGGGGATTTTTTTTAATATTGACAAATGTACCCCTGTTACAGGGTTGTTTTCTCATGCTGTCAAATATATCACCCTACTACGGGGTCGTTTTCTGATATTGATAAATATATCCATGTTACGGGGTTGTTTTCTCATATTGATAAATATACCCCTGATGGGTTCTTTATGCAACCTACACCTAAGGCAGTGAACCTACCGATGTAGCCTAGCACTAGTGAGTATCAAGGTCGTATCCCTGGAGATCGGGTGAACCTAGAGTTACTACTGCTTGCTATGTTATCTAGTCTGAAATAAGGTGTGAAAGTTCTAACATACCAGCTAATGGTTATGAGTGCAATTAAGTAAATGAAGGACAACAATGGACAATTAAAAGACAATTGTAAAGAGAGAAATAAATCCAAAAGGAAGCCTAAGTGATGGAATTCTAAAGATGAATTTTATGGATTGCCGATCTTGCTTACCCGTGCCTAAATCCTGAATTGAATCCCGATTCCTCTCTCGAGCTTACCGGATTCCTAAACCTGCACTAACCTAATGGAATCTCTTCCTATCAGATTACTACAAATTAGCATTAAGTATGATTTAAGACTATTAAGAGTTGTTAATTCTTAATCCCGTGAGTAAATCAACCTCATCTCTAAGTGTTAACTACCGGTCCTTACTATTCAAAATCCAGTTGTAACAAGCATTTCTCAATGTCAAGAAACAACCTAATAAACAATTAATCCAACGTCTCAAATTAACCGCATCAAACTTTTATTCTTTGAATAGCAAGAAGATTGCAAGAATGACAATTATAAAAAACTAACAATTAAGCATAATCCATCAACAAAGGTGAACCCTAATGGATTCAAAAGATCTAGCTGCTCATGTTCATAGTCAAAGCAATTAAAGAATAAAATAAGGAAAAACAAATTAAAGGTATGTACACCCTTCTCTTTCAAGCTGAATGAGAAACCCTAAATTTGCAAATTCAAAATCTCAAACCCTAGTTGCCTCTTGAATGCTCCCAAAGTTTGTCTTGATCTTCAATTCGATGTTGGAATAAGTGGAATCCCCCCTTCAATTCATGAAAATTTGATCTCTCCAGGTCTACAATTGAGGTATAGGAAATATTTGATTAAGTGTGTGTCTTGGAATTGAGTCCAAAAATCGTCTTCTTCAATTAGAATTCAAAATCGCCTATATAGTTGATTCAGCACGGCCGGAGTCCAGGCGGTGCTGAATCTGTGGAGTCTGTTGTGCTGAGCCACCACAGGCCGTGCCCAAGGCGGTGCTGATCCACCACAGGCTGTGCTGGAGGCCGTGGTGGCTACGGAAGGCGTGCTGAAATGGCACAATTGGGGATAGCCTCTTGATAATTCAGCACGGCCGGAGTCCAAGCCGTGCTCAACCCTCGGGGTGCTTGTTCTCGCCCAATTTGATGGTTTTGCTCCGTAATCCCACGTATTTCCCTCGATTCGATGGTGTCCTTGAAAATGACTGCAAGCGAAAAGGAAACAAAGAGCGGTGATTCTAGCATAAAACGGGATAATCATGCATAAAAATGTGAACAATCGGGCATGAAAACATGTGTAGTATGATGCTTATCAAATTACCCCATGCTTAAACTTTTGCTTGTCCTCGAAGCAATTTACAACTCACTCCTCAAAAGATATCAAATAACTCAATCAAACTGCATTGCGGAGGTTAGCTCAAAATAAATTTCAAAACTTCGTAATGATTTTTCCCAAAATCCCCAAATCACTAATTCCTTAAGAGAAAGAGCAAACTTAATAAAGTTGCTAAAGTTAAAATGATAAACCATCTAAATTAAGAAATTGAGAATCATGCCTCACAAGATATCACTCAAAACACACAAGTGTATATAGGTGAAAGAAGATCGCCAAGCTCTCAACGCAAAAATCTGAGGAAAAGTGCTTACCATAGGCTTGCTTATGGATTCAATCTCCACTACTACGAAATAATCAATAATCATGATCAAAGGGTCTTGAGCCAGTTGTAATGGGGTTAAGGTAAGGTACGTATAAATATGGAAAGTAGGCTACAAGTTCTTTGGAAGTTAAGCAAGTAATGCAAGAAAGTAATGAAGGATCAAGTCTTTGTACCAAAATGAACACTAAGTTGCTCTAAAAATAAGATGATGCTCGAAATGAACTAAATTAATACTTTCTACTTTTTTTTTGGTTTTTTTTATATATAAATATATATACTATGTATATATATTACAATAGCTTATGTAGGAGTTGTTGGTTATTGACACATACAATAATTGAAGGAAGCATCTATGAAAAATCTAGCAACTTAGTGAAATATATGAATGCGGATTGATCCAAAGTAAAATCCAGCATAACTTATATAATTTCCGGCAACAATGGTAGAAAGAATGGTCAAATGAATAGAAGTGATAAGATGAGTGTCAACGTTATTATTGTCAAGAAAGGAATGGCTAAGGCTCAAAATTGGTTCACTAAGGGAAAAATAGGGTTAGGCTTTTTTGGCCAAATTGTGTAAATCCTAAGTGCCCAAATCATCTCATGATTATTGACAATTCATGTAATTTCAACAGATATCGTAAAGCAAGTTCTAGAAACAGAGATTCTGTAAAATGCTCACTAATGAAGGAAAAGGGAGCATAATAGTGATGCACCAATTGGCTCAAAATCTCACCATTTGAGTGATTTAAAATTGCATGAATTCTCAACCCAAAGTTTAAATAGTCAATCACAATAATAAGCGGCAATATTAACGGTGTTCTATATCTACGATAAAGTAATATGGAAGAATTAAGGAAAAATACCAGTTTTACCTGGCTCGATTGTAGTTGAGAGATTTATTCATTGCCTTCTTCCGAACAAGGTTCGATAAAAGCTATAAGGGAATCCATTCAAAGGAGAAAAAAGTCATCAACTACTTAATTAAAACAAAACTCAAGATAGGCACAACATCGGTAGGTCCCTACCCCACATTTTAGTATAACATCCCACGGTGTTAGAGATTAGGCCCGAGGAAGCATATGATTCACACATTATGGTTATGGAAGATCATGCTGAATTTTTTTTTTTTTTTAATTAAAAAGGCATAGTGTTCTACTTAACATAAACAAACAAGTGCAAGGAAATAACATAAAAGTAAACAAGCTACAAGCAAGAAAGTAAAAGGAGATAACAAATTGAAAGAAAAAATAAAAATAAAAAAATAAAATAAAATAAAGAAAAAGGATGGAGGAAAATATCACAAATTTTTTTCTTTCCGCTAGAGTCTCTGACGATGTATCCTCAACTTTAGTTGGATCTGCTTTGGAAGTTGGGGGGCGGAAATTTACTTTGAGGGAGGTTGCGGTGGTGGATCGGGGTCATGAAGCATGTCGCCAAATCGAACTCCATATCATCAATTTGTTGATTTTGTGCTCCGACCTCTTGCATCTTTTGAATCGCACTACTATGAAGTCATGCGGGTGGCTGTCTTTCTAAACCACTCAAGAGCTGTTGAAGTGTCTTGTTCAAGCGCCCAAGCTGTGCCTTCGTTTCTTCTTGAAACCGCACAAACTCGATTATCTTCTTGCTGCGTAGATCGCGGACTCGATCTAGACGGTCGGCCAAAGCAACTGATCGGGCCTTCGATGGCTCTACCGAATGAGAGGATGAGGCTCCGGATGAAGGCATAAACACTCTAGGCCGGGTTAGGAATCCTAACATCCGGAATCCCGGTAGAGCGGATGTTGGGCTCCTCTAGCATTTGCCTCTCTAGCTTCCCGACTATTGTGCTCACGAGCCTATATTCAATACCATGTGGATGTCTAGTGGCCGTGATCATCTTCATGTTGATCATTTGTCTGATCCCTAGTGGTGTCATGTCACCAATATTTGAAAGCTCCAAGGCAGACAGTCGTCCAATACATCTAGTCTCTTAGCTAACCTAGTCACATACGGACCGAAACAACAATGCATCTTCTTCTGAGCGTCTACTATAAATGAACGGACTTGGCGAGCCAATAAATATCCCAAGTCTAGCTTCTTCCAATGTTGCATAGCCCAGAGAATAAAGACATCGATCGTGTGGCCCCAAAACTGTCCCCTCGGCCTATAATGGTGTAAGCTAGTAGGGTATGAATGTAGCGGAGATGGTCCGGTAGGCTAGATGCCTTAGACCTGCTTGGGTAGTATGTCTCCGGCCTCATTACCAATGAATCCCATATGGCGTCATATGAAATTGGGTGGATGTAGAGACAACCCTGATACTCCTCCCCCGAGATATCTTGTTCAGTCCATAATCCCAAATGCATTCCAAATTGTGGGACCGACATCGAGAACTCCCTTCCCCCAAGCCTAAAATAAATTGCATCAGGCTGATGCCAGTTTGTGATCTGTTGCTGCAGGAAGAAGGTGTTGAGGAACTCGATCGTAAGCTCACGGTAGGTTGACTCAATGATGTCAAAGAATCTCGCATATGGCAGAGTCTCGATCAGTGTGTGCACATCTTGAGCCAATCCCACTCTCTCTAGGGATGTGAAGTCTATGCAACGGCCCGCCATCACTTGCTTCCATCTCATGACTTGGAATCTACTTTCATTTATGCGCATTAGGGAATGTCCACAATGGATGACGGCCGAGTGGATGGATTCACAGTAGTGCTCTCCGAGGTCGGACTATTTCTTTGTGGTGGTGGAGGTGGAAGTCTTTGGTCTTTAGTTACAGTCTTTGTGGAGGAAGACGTTCCTTCACCACGCGATCGCTTCTTTGGTAGCGGCCGTTTGATTGCTTTCTACGAGATTTATCGCGGTCCGTCATATCACCTAATGCAACGAATTATTAGTTTTTTGTAAAAATTCAAGTTAATGAAAGAAATAATCTACCGAATCAACAGCATAATGATTATACTTCGACTAACCAAAACCCCACACTTATCAATTTCATAACCAACTACACCACAAACATAACAACTAATGTAGATTAACCTAACCAAGGTCATATAGTTACAATATAGAGCCACCAAAATATCCTAGCATGTCCTAACAAAAGTATATGTCTAAAATAGAAGTGAAATCATAATAATAAAAAAAAAAAAAAATATAATGCAACAAATGAAGGGACTTACCTGAGTTCGCTTAGGAAAGTGAGAAGGGTGAGATAGGGGTATAAGAACAACACCTTTGAGCTAAGAAAAAAACAAAAGGGAAGCAAAATTTTCGGAGGCCTCCAATTCTTATAGGCACGGTTTCAGCACGAGTGAGGGTAAGGCCGTCTTTGATCGGCCTGGCTAGGACTCGGCCGTCGATCCTTTAGCCTTCTTTGGATGCTCCTTGGCACGGGCATTGGCACGGCCGTGCTTCCCAGCATGGCTAGGGGTTGTGTCCCGTGCTGCCTTCGGAAGCCGTGACAATTGCTCTTTATCCTTCAACACGGTCTTGACTCTGGCCGTGCTCATTAGCACGGCCTGGTGATGCAGCCCGTGATGGCCACGGAAACCGTGGTGAAACGGAGTTTTTCTGGGCTTGCCTTTTGCCGACTCGAGTCGCCTTGCCCCCATACCTATAATTAACATATATGCATGTAATTAGATCATTAAACAAGTAGATATGGTCCAACGGAAGAGTTTGTCCTCTTCGATTCTATAAGTCCAAAAAATTAAAATTAACCTAATTATTTTTAAGCAACTATAATAAAGTCAAATGAAAATAATGAAACAATCACAACTAATTAAAAACATGAAAGTATAATCCAAGTCGAATGTACAGAAGTGCTTATTTGCAGAGTCTTAAGCGTGACTCATTCGGATCACCCTTTCTGTGCATACAAAGCTAGGTCAACTCGTTGCTCACTATCCAACGAGTTACAATGATATCGCTTTAGCCGATGGCTCGTTCACTTTGAAGTTCCCTTCTCCGGATGATGCAACTCTACCACTCCATATGGAAAGACTTGTCCGATCTGAAATGGTCCGGACCAGCGAGTGCAGCTTCCGGGAAGCAGACGAAGGCGAGAGTTGTAAAGCAACACTCGATCCCCAACTGAAATTCCTTAGGCTCACGAATCCTTTGATCATGCCATTTCTTAGTCCTTGCTTTGTAAGTTGAGGAGTTTTCGTATGCCTGCTGGCGCCACTCATCTAGCTCACTCAGCTGCCATTGTCGCTCTTTACCTGCATAATCAATATCAAAGTTACAAGTTCTAAGGGCCCAAAGTGCCCTATGCTCTAACTCAACAGGCAAATGACATGACTTTCCATAAACAAGGCGATAGGGCGTAAAACCTATAGATGTCCTAAAAGCAGTCCTAAACGCCCATAATGCATCATCTAACTTAAGAGTCCAGTAGGACTAATGGTTCTCTCTAAAATACGTTTAATACCCCTATTAGTTACCTCAACCTGCCCACTAGTCTGGGGGTGATAGGGAGTAGAGAACCGATGAGTAACTCCGTACCGCTTAAGTACTTTCTCTAATTGGGTGTTGCATAAATGTGTTCCTCTATCACTAATAAGCGCCCTAGGTATGCCAAACCTAGCAAACAATCGCTTAAGGAACCTGCAGACAACCCTAGCATCATCGATTAGCTCTGACTGAGCTTGAGCCACTTAGAGAAATATTCAACAACGAATGTACTTATTACCATACAAAGAGGGAAAGGGTCCCATGAAGTCGATGCCCCGGACATCAAAAATCTCAACGACTTGCACCTTTGGTTTGGGGCATCTCATCACGAGAAGAGATATTACTGCTTGTGGCAAGGGTCACAAACCTTAACAAATTTTCGTGCATCTTGGAAGAGCGTAGGCCAATAGAATCCCGCCTCTAGCACCTTCCTCGCGGTATGGTTTGCGCTGATGACCTCCAGTGGGTCCCTCATGGCATTGCTTCAATATTTAGAGAGTCTCCTCGCCATATACACAACGGCCGAATCACCCGATCTGCACATACTTTAAACAAAAGGGATCTTCCCAAATATAGTATTTCAAGTCGGTGAAGAATTTCTTCTTTTCGTCGTCATACTACCCTTTGGTAGAACCCTAGCAACCAAATAGTTAGCATAATCGGGAAAACCGGGGAGTATCGGTGTATACTTGAGTGACATACAAATGTTCTTCTGGAAATCGATCATTTATGGTCGTCTCATCAAGTGCATCTAAGTGAGGATTTTCCAATCTCGATAAATGGTCCGCTGCCAGATTCTCCGCGCCCTTCTTATCTTTGATCTCGACGTCAAACTCCTGTAACAAAAGAATCCACCGAATCAATCTCGGTTTCGCATCATTTTTCAGGAATAAGTACCTCAATGCTTAGAGTGGTCCGTGAAGACAATGGTTTTGGAGAGAGCGAGGTATGATCTAAACTTGTCGAAGGCGTAAACAACCGCCAATAACTCCTTCTCTGTGGTGGTGTAGTGTTCTTGGGCTCCTGTCAAGGTCTTTCTGGCGTAGTAAATGGGTTGAAACTTCTTTTCAATCCTCTGTCCAAGCATGACTCCAACTGCATAATCACTAGCATCGCGCATGGTTCAAAGGCGGCCCCCAATCGGGAGAAACCATGATTGGTGTGAATAAAGTTTCTTGATAACTCAAAAGTCGCCACGCATGCATCATCAAAAATAAAAGGTACATCCTTAACTAATAATTCGGTGAGGGGCCTAGCAATCTTAGAAAAATCTCTAATAAATCTCCTATAAAACCCTGCATGGCCCGGAAAACTCCTATGACCTTATGAACTAGGAGGACGTAGCTTAGATATTACTTCTACCTTAGCTCTATCCACCTCCATCCCGACTGAGAGATCTTATGCCCTAAAACAATCCCCTCTCACTGTATGAAATGACATTTTTCCCGGTTTAGTACCAAGTTAGCCTTAATACATCTAGCTAACATGCGCTCAAGGTTTGCCAAACAAAGAGAGAAAGAATTACCAAAAATAGAGAAGTCATCCATAAATACCTCCATAGACTCCTCAATCATGTCCTAAAATAGCCATCATGCACCGCTGAAATGTAGTGGTGCATTGCACGATCCGAATGGCATCCGTCTATAAGCAAAGCGTCCCATAAGGGCGGGTGAAGGTAGTCTTCTCTTGGTCCTCGGGTGCAATAGGAATCCGAAAGTAACTTTGAAAAGCCATCAAGAAAACAATAAAACATGTGACTGCTAAACGTTCAATCATCCCGATCAATGAAAGGAAGAGGAAAGTGGTCTTTCCGAGTTGCATCATTAAACTGCGGTAATCAATGCAAACTCGGGCTTTATTCTGCGTCCGAGTCGGGATCAGCTCATCCTTCTCATTCCTTACCAGCATGATGCCTCCTTTCTTGGGTACAGCACGCGGGACTAACCCACGGCCGGGAAATGGGATATATCAAACTGCATCAAGAAGTTTAATTACCTCCTTCTTTACCACTTCTTTTATGTTCGGATTGAGTCGTCTTTGAGGTGAGCAGTAGGCTGGCTTGTCCCCAATGAAATCTTATGAGAGCGAAACTTGGATTTATGCCCGGGATATCGGCTATATTGAAAGCAAAGGCCTTCTTGTACTTCCTTAGAACTTCCAACGGCATGGCTTGTTCTTGAGGAGTTAGATCGGGTTGCTATGATTCTTGGTAAGCGCTTCTCTTCATCCAGGAAGGCATAAACCAAGTGGCTCGGTAACTCCTTGATTCTAAAATTGGTGGGTCCTCGAATGAAGTCTTTACTTTCCGCACCCCAAACTGTCAAGAAAAGATAGGGATCAGTTGACAAGCTCGGCTCGGAAGCCAATAAAACAGTGAGTTGCTCCAACACTTGCTCGTTGGACAACTCCTCCTCATCCTCGACTAATGCTACTTGCAAAGGGTCGAACATAAAATTTCTTGTAAATGGGACTCAACCACATCATCAATCACATCAATAGAACATACGATATTATCATAGTCTAGTGGTATCTCATGGAAGTGGCCGGGTCAAAGGTAATGGTCTCATCATTAACTCTAAGCTTAAGCTTTCCATCGCTTACATCGATACTTGACCCTCGATGTAGCTAGGAAAGGCCTACCCAGGGATAAGAGCGCGGTGCTATCACCCTCCATATCCATTACCACAAAATCTACAGGAAAGATAAATTTATCTACCTTTACAAGTACATCTTCAACAATACCTCTAGGAATTTTAACAGTCCTATCGCTAATTGAACACTCATCCTAGTAGGCTTTGGCTCATGCAAACCTAATTTGGCAAATAAACTAGTGGGCATTAAGTTAATCGGCTCCTAAATCAGCCCAATGCACCACTAATTGATAAATCACCAATCATACAAGGGATAGTAAAACTCCACGGATCTCGTCGCTTGAGTGGCGGTTTGTTCGGAGAATAGTGAACACTCCTCATTAAGCACCACGACCAAGATCCTCCAACTTCCTCTTGTTGCTCAAAATCTCCTTTAAGAACTTGGCGTATTTGACATCTGTGAAATTGCCTCAACAAAAGGTAAGTTAATTTTCAAATTTGCTTAAATAAGTCAAGAAACTTACTGTATTGCTTGTCCACCATATCTGTCTCGACCTTGCGGGATATGGTGCAAGGCCGATGCTCATGCGAGTCTCTTTGCACTGTCTTCTTTCTTTCTCTCATTCTCTACCATCTCAAGGTTTGGTCCTTCCTTAGGCCGGCTTGACACCTTGCGATTGTATTATCCTTATCGGTACTAAAGGCGAAGAACCGGTCAAATTCTTACACGAACGCAAGGTGATAGCTTTGCAATGCTCCCTCGGGTTTGACTCACGTAGTGCTAGGGAGGCGATCCTGAAGGTCTCTCCGAAAGCATCTTAGAAATTTGGCCAATTTGAGTCTCAAGTTCGAATCTAGGCCTGCTTGATTCCTAAGTGCACTATCGGTCTGCTGGAATCTTGTTTACGTAGATGTCACAAACTTCATCACGAGCTCCTCTAAATTTGACTTCTTTTCTTGGGAGGAGGAGCTTGTGTAGGCCCAGTGGTTATTCTTTGTGGCTGTTGATGAAGTCTTTGGAAACTGGCGGACCACGGGCATTATTGTTCCTCCAACCGAAATTGGGGTGATTGCGCCATCCGAGGGTTGTATGTATTCTTTGTAGGGGTTATTTTGCTGTCTTGGGGCATTCCCATATAATCAACTGTTCAACATCGGAAGATATAGTAGAATTAGATGGAAAACTAATAGAAGATGAAGCAAACATACCTCCCGTGATGCGATTCGCCTTTGTAATGCGGGCCACCACAAAACTTCATGACCAACGTTCAACTGCGTGGGCAAGCATCTGAGTTGGTCGATCTTCTTGGCTAGAAGCTCCACTTGAGCTGCCAAGGTTGCTGTAGAGTCCACTTGGTTGACCACTCCTTGTCTTCCTGGTCGGCTCCTAGAGGATTGCCATTGATAGTTGTTCATGGCCATTTCCTCTATCAAGTTCTGAGCTTGCTCGGGCGTCTTACTGTTTAGCGCCCCACCTACTGCAGCATCCACCATCTGCCTCGTTGCGAGGTTCAACCCGCTATAGAAGGTCTGAACCTGCATCCACACTGGCAATCCGTGATGTGGACAGCATCTCAAAAGATCTTTAAATCTCTCCCATGCATCGTACATGCTTTCATCATCAAACTGCACAAAAGAAGATATGTCATTTCTAAGTTTAGCAGTTTTAGCGGGAGGAAAATACTTATATAAAAATTTTTCGGCCAACGCCTTCCAAGTAGTGATCGTCTGTTGTGGAAGAGATTGCAACCATCTCTTTGCTCTGTCCCTCAAGGAAAATGGAAACAATCTCAGCCGAATGGCATCATTGGTTGTTCCATTTATTTTGAATGTGTCATAAATCTCCAAAAAGTTGGAGATATGTGCATTGGGATCCTCATTTGGGCAATCCACCAAACTGCGCTTTGTTGGATCATCCGGATAACATTGGCCTTTATCTCAAAATTGTTGGCCTTCTGACGAACCGACTATACTAGTTTTCGTCCCATCCAAAGATGGTCGAGCAAACTCGTACATCGTCCTCTGATCCTCATCGGCATGGGGGTCATGGTTTTCCATCTTGTCTAGTCTATCCACAGGTATCTCAACCTCAATCTCCTCCTCTTCTAATTGCAACCTCTTCCTTAAGAGTCCGAGGGATGGATTACGGATCGGAAAGAGGCTCTATAAGATTCGAGTTTGAGCTCCGGTCATGAACTACCCTGGCCGAAAGTCCACACAACCATAGATCAACGAAAATAATATAATAATAAATAATAATAAAATTAAAGAATAAATGAATAAAACAAATAATGACTAAATTAACACAAAACAATTCACTCTAGTTCACCGTTCGGTTCCCGTAGCAGCGCCAAAAACTTGATGGGTTCTTTATGCAACCTACACCTAAGGCGGTGAACCTCTGGGTGCAGCCTAGCACTAGTGAGTATCAAGGTCGTATCCACGGAGATCGGGTGAACCTAGAGTTACTACTGCTTGCTATGTTATCTAGTCCGGAAATAGGGTGTGAAAGTTCTAACATACCGGTGTAATGGTTATGAGTGCAATTAAGTAAATGAAGGACAACAATGGACAATTAAAAGACAATTGTAAAGAGAGAAATAAATCCAAAAGGGAGCCTAAGTGATGGAATTCTAAAGATGAATTTTATGGATTGCCGATCTTGCTTACCCGTGCCTAAATCCTGAATTGAATCCCGGTTCCTCTCTCGAGCTTACCGGATTCCTAAACTGCACTAACCTAATGGAATCTCTTCCTATCGGATTACTACAAATTAGCATTAAGTATGATTTAAGACTATTAAGAGTTGTTAATTCTTAATCCGTGAGTAAATCAACCTCATCTCTATGTGTTAACTACCGGTCCTTACTATTCAAAATCCAGTTGTAACAAGCATTTCTCAATGTCAAGAAACAACCTAATAAACAATTAATCCAACGTCTCAAATTAACCGCATCAAACTTTTATTCTTGAATAGCAAGAAGATTGCAAGAATGACAATTATAAAAACTAACAATTAAGCATAATCCATCAACAAATGTGAACCCTAATGGATTCAAAAGATCTAGTACGCTCATGTTCATAGTCAAAGCAATTAAAGAACAAAATAAGGAAAAACAAATTAAAGGTATGTACACCCTTCTCTTTCAAGTTTGAATGAGAAACCCTAAATTTGCAAATTCAAAATCTCAAACCCTAGTTGCCTCTTGAATGCTCCCAAAGTTTGTCTTGATCATCAATTCGATGTTGGAATAAGTGGAATCCCCCTTCAATTCATGAAAATTGATCTCTCCAGTCTACAATTGAGGTATAGGAAATATTTGATTAAGTGTGTGTCTTGGAATTGAGTCCAAAAATCATCTTCTTCAATTAGAATTCAAAATCGCCTACATAGTTGATTCGGTAGGAGTCCGGTGTCTTTGATTCAATAGGAGTTCGGTGTCTTTGAATCTGTAGATCTGTGTCGAGCCACCACAGTCGTGCCCAAGGCGGTGCTGATCCACCACAGGCCGTCTTTGGAGGCCGTGGTGGCTACGGGCGTCTTTGAAATGGCACAATTGGGGATAGCCTCTTGATAATTCAGCGCGGTAGGAGTCTAGGCCGTGCTCAACCCTCGGGGTGCTTGTTCTCGCCTAATTTGATGGATTTTGCTCCATAATCCCACGTATTTCCCTCGATTACTGATGGTGTCCTTCGAAAATGACCTGAAACGAAAAGCGAAACAAAACACAGGTGATTCTAGCATAAAACGGGATAATCATGCATAAAAATGTGAACAATCGAGCATGAAAACATGTGTAGTATGATGCTTATCAACCCCTCTGACGGGGTTGTTTTCTAATATTGACAAATATACCTCTCTTACGGGGTAGTTTTGTAATATTGAAAAATATATCCCTCTTACAGGGTCGTTTTCTAATATTGACAAATATACCCATCTTACTGGGTTGTCTTCTAATATTGATAAATATACCCCTCTGACGGGGTTGTTTTCTAATATTGACAAATATACCCCTCTGACGGGATTGTTTTCTAATATGGACAAATATACTCCTCTTACGGGGTTGTTTTCTAATATTGACAAATATACCCCTCTTACGGGATTATTTTGTAATATTGACAAATATACCTCTCTTGCGTGGTTGTTTTCTCATATTGACAATATACTCCTCTTATGTGGCTATTTTCTAATATTGACAAATATACCCCTCTTACGGGGTTGTTTTCTAATATTGATAAAATATACCCCTCTTATGGGGTTATTTTCTGTAATTGACAAATATACCCCTCTTATGGGATTGTTTTCTAATTTTGACAAATATTCCCATCTTACGGGATTGTTATCTCATATTGATAAATATACTCCTCTTACGGGGTTATTTTCTTATATTGATAAGTATATCACTCTTACGGGGTTTTGTAATGTTGACAAATATGTCCCACTTATGGGGTCGTTTTCTAATATTGACAAATGTACCCATCTTACGGTGTAGTTTTCTCATATTGATAAATTTACCCCTCTCACGGGGTTGTTTTCTAATATTGACAAATACAAACCTCTGACGGGGTTGTTTTCTAACATTGACAAATACTGACAAACATACCCCTCTTAAAGGGTTATTTTCTAATTTGACAAACATACCCCTCTTACGGGGTTGTTTTCTAACATTGACAAATACAAACCTCTGACGGGGTTGTTTTCTAACATTGACAAATACAACCCTCTGACGGGGTTGTTTTCTAATATTGACAAATATACCCCTCTTACGGGGTGGTTTTCTAATATTGACAAATATACCCATCTTACGGGATTGTTTTCTCATATTGATAAATATACTCCTCTTACGGGGTTGTTTTCTAATATTGAAAAATATACCCCTCTCACGGGGTTCTTTTCTAATATTGATAAATATACCCCTCTTACATGGTTGTTTTCGAATATTGACAAATATACCCCTCTTACGGGATTATTTTCTAATATTGACTAATATACCTCTCTTACGTGGTAGTTTCCTCATATTAAGAAATGTACAACTTTTTAGGGTTATTTTCTCATTTTAAAAGATATACCCCTCTAACGGGGTTATTTTCTGATATTGACGAATATACCTTGCTTACGGGGTTATTTTCTAATATTGACAAATATATCCCTCTTGCGGGGTTGTTTTATAATATTGACAAATATACCCCTCTTGCGGGGTTGTTTTCTAATATTGACAAATATATCCCTCTTGCGGGGTTGTTTTCTAATATTGAAAAATATACCCCTCTTACGGGATTGTTTTCTAATATTGACAAATGTATCCCTGTTACTAGGTTGCTTTTTCATATTGATAAATATATCACCCTTCCGTGGTTGATTTCTTATATTGATAAATATATCCCACTTATGGGGTTGTTTTCTAATAATGACAAATATACCCCTCTTACAGGGTCGTTTTCTAATATTGATAAATATACCCCTCTTACGAGATTATTTTTCTAATATTGACAAATGTACCCCTGTTACGGTATTATTTTCTCATATTGACAAATATACCACCCTTCCGGGGTCGTTTTCTTATATTGATAAATATACCCCTCTTACGGGATTATTTTCTAATATTGACAAATATACCCCTCTTATGGGATTATTTTCTAATATTGACAAATATACACCTCTTACGGGGTTGTTTTCTCATATTTACACATATATCCTCTTACGGGGTTGTTTTCTCATATTGACAAATATATCACCCTTCCGAGTTGTTTTCTTATATTCATAAATATACCCCTCTTACGGGGTTGTTTTCTAATATTGATAAATATACCCCTCTTACGGGGTTGTTTTCTAATATTGACTAATAAACCCCTCTTACGGGATTGTTTTCTAATATTGACAAATATACCTCTCTTACGGGGTTGTATTCTCATATTAAAAAATATACCACCTTTTTGGAGTTGTTTTCTCATTTTGAAAGATATACCCCTCTTACGGGATTATTTTCTAATATTAACAAATATACCCCTCTTACGTGGTTGTTTTCTCATATTGATAAATATACCCCTCTTATGGGATTGTTTTCTAATATTGACTAATATACCTCTCTTACGGGGTTGTTTTTGAATATTGACAAATATACCCTTCTTACGGGATTATTTTCTAATATTGACAAACATACCTCTCTTACGGGGTTATTTTCTAATATTGATAAATATGCCCCTCTTACGGGGTTGTTTTCTCATATTGATAAATATACTCCTCTAACGGGGTTGTTTTCTAATATTGACAAATATACCCCTCTTACGGGGTCGTTTACTAATATTGACAAATATTCCCATCTTACGGGATTGTTTTCTCATATTAGTAAATATACTCCTCTTACAGGGTTCTTTTCTAATATGAATAAATATACCCCTCTTACGGGGATTGTTTTATTATATTGATAAATATACCTCTCTTACGGGATTATTTTCTAATATTGACAAATATACCTCTCTTACGAGGTTCTATTCTCATATTAAAAAATATACCATCTTTTTGAGGTTGTTTTCTCATTTTGAAAGATATACCCCTCTTACGGGATTATTTTCTAATATTGACATATGTACCCCTCTTACGTGGTTGTTTTCTCATATTGACAAATATACCCCTTTTACGGGATTGTTTTCTATTATTGACAAACATACCTCTCTTACGGGGTTATTTCCTAATATTGACAAATATACCCCTTTTACGGGATTGTTTTCTAATATTGATAGATATACCCCTCTTACGGGGTTATTTTCTCATATTGATAAATATATCACTCTTACGGGATTTTCTAACATTGACAAATATATCCCTCTTACGTAGTCGTTTTCTAATATTGACAAATATACACATCTTATGGGGTTGTTTTCTCATACCGATATATATACCCCTCTAACGGGGTTGTTTTCTAATATTGACAAATATACCTCTTTTACGACGTTGTTTTCTAATATTGACAAATATACCCCTCTTACGGGGTCATTTTCTCATATAGATAAATATACTCCTCTTACGGGGTTATTTTCTAATATTGACAAATATACCCCTCTTACGGGGTTGTTTTCTAATATTGACAAATATTCCCATCTTGGGGGGGTAGTTTTCTAACATTGAAAATATACCCCTCTTGCGGGATTGTTTTCTAATATTGACAAATATACCTCTCTAACTTTTTGGGGTTATTTTCTCATTTTGAAAGGTATGCCCCTCTAACGGGGTTGTTTTCTAATATTGACGAATATACCCTTCTTATGGGCTTATTTTCTAATATTGACAAATATATCCCTCTTGCGGGGTTGTTTTATAATATTGACAAATATACTCCTCTTACGGGGTCTTTTCCAATATTGACAAATATATCCCTCTTGCGGGGTTGTTTTCTAATATTGAAAAATATACCCCTCTTATGGGATTGTTTTCTAATATTGACAAATGTACCCCTGTTACGGGGTTGTTTTCTCATATTGACAAATATATCACCCTTCCGATGTTGTTTTCTAATATTGACAAATATAACCCTTTTACGGGGTTGTTCTCTACTATTGACAAATATACCCCTCTTACGAGATTGTTTTCTAACATTGACAAATGTACCCTTGTTATGGGGTTGTTTTCTCATTTTGACAAATATATCACCCTTCTGGAGTTATTTTCTTATATTGACAAATATACCCCTCTTACGGGGCTGTTTTCTAATATTGACAAATATACCCCTCTTACGTGGTTGTTTTCTAATATTGACAAATATACCACTCTTATGGGATTATTTTCTAATATTGACAAATATGCTCATCTTACGTGGTTGTTTTCTCATTTTGATAGATATACCCCTCTTAGGGGGTTATTTTCTAATATTGACGAATATACCCCTCTTACGGGGTTGTTTTCTAATATTAACAAACATATTCCTCTTGCGGGGTTGTTCTATAATTTTAAGAAATATACACCTCTTACGAGATTGTTTTCTAATATTGAAAAATGTACCCGTCTTATGTGGTTGTTTTCTCATATTGACAAATATATTAGCCTTCTAGGGTTGTTTTCTTATATTGATAAATATACCCCTCTTACGTGGTTGTTTCCTAATATTGACAAATATGCCTCTCTTAGGGGTTGTTTTCTAATATTGACAAGTATACCCCTCTTACGGGCTTGTTTTCGAATATTGACAAATATACCCCTCTTACGGGATTGTTTTCTAATATTGACAAATATGCCTCTGTTACGGGGTTGTTTTCTCATATTAAAAAATAGACCACCTTTTCGGGGTTATTTTCTCATTTTGAAAGATGTACCTCTCTAACGAGGTTGTTTTCTAATATTGACGAATATACCCTTCTTACGGGGTTGTTTTCTATTATTGACAAATATATCCCTCTTACGGGGTTGTTTTATATTATTGACAAATATACCCATCTTATGGGATTGTTTTCTAATATTGACAAATATACCTCTCTTACAGGGTTGTTTTCTCATATTAAAAGATATAACACCTTTTTGGGGTTGTTTTCTCATTTTCAAAGATATACGCCTCTTACGGGATTATTTTCTAAAATTGATAAATATACCCCTCTTACGTGGTCGTTTTCTCATATAGACAAATATACGCCTCTTACGGGATTATTTTCTATTATTGACAAATATACCCCTCTTTTCGGGATTGTTTTCTAATATTAACAAATATACCTCTCTGACGGGGTTATTTTCTCATAATAAAAAACATACCACTTTTTTGGGGTTATTTTCACATTTTGAAAGATATACCCCTCTTACGGGGATGTTTTCTAATATTGATGAATATACCCCTCTTACGGGATTATTTTCTAATATTGACTAATATACCTCTCTTACAGGGTTGTTTTCTCAAATTAAAAAATGTACCACTTTTTTAGGGTTATTTTCTCATTTTGAAAGATATACCCCTCTAACGGGGTTGTTTTCTAACATTGAAGAATATACACTTCTTACGGGGTTGTTTTCTCATATTAAAAAATATACCACCTGTTTGGGGTTGTTTTCTCATTTTGAAAGATATACCCCTCTTACGGGATTATTTTCTAATATTGACAAATGTACCCCTCTTACGTGGTTGTTTTCTCATATTGACATGTATACCCCTCTTACGGGAATGTTTTCTAATATTGACGAACATACCCCTCTCTTACGGGGTTGTTTTCTAATATTGATAAATATACCCCTCTTACGGGATTGTTTTCTAATATTGACGAACATACCTCTCTTACAGGGTTGTTTTCTAGTATTAAAAAATATACCACCTTTTTGGGGTTATTTTCTCATTTTGAAAGATATACCCCTCTAACGGGGTTGTTTTCTAATATTGACGAATATACCCTTCTTACGGGGTTGTTTTCTAATATTGACAAGTATACCCTTCTTACGGGGTTATTTTCTAATATTGACAAATATATCCCTCTTGCGGCGTTGTTTTATAATATTGACAAATATACCCCTCCTACGGGATTGTTTTCTAATATTGACAAATATACCCATCTTACGGGGTAGTTTTGTAATATTGGCAAATGTACCCCTCTTACGAGATTGTTTTCTCATATTGACAAATATATCAACCTTCCGGGGTTATTTTGTAATATTGACAAATGTACCCCTCTTACGAGGTTGTTTTCTCATATTGACAAATATATCACCCTTCTGGGGTTGTTTTCTAATATGGAGAAATCTACCCCTATTACGGGGGTCGTTTTCCAAAATTGACAAATATACCCATCTTATGGGATTGTCTTCTAATATTGATAAATATACCCCTCTGACGGGGTTGTTTGCTAATATTGACAAATATACCTCTCTTATGGGGTTGTTTTCTAATATTGACAAATATACCCCTCTTACAGGGTTGTTTTCTTATCTTGCTAAATATACTCCTCTTACGGGGTTGTTTTCTAATATTGACAAATATACCGCTCTTACGGGGTTATTTCCTAATATTGACAAATATACCCCTCTTACGGGGGTTGTTTTCTAATATTGACAAATACACCCCTCTTACGTGATTGTTTTCTAATATTGACAAATATACCTCTATTACGGGGTAGTTTTCTCATATTAAAAAATAGACCACCTTTTTGGGGTTGTTTTCTCATGTTGACAGATATACCCCTCTTACGGGATTATTTTCTAATATTAACAAATATACCCCTCAAACGTGGTTGTTTTCTCATATTAAAAAATATACCACTTTTTTAGGGTTGTTTTCTCATTTTGAAAGATATAGCCCTCTTACGGGGTTGTTTTCAAATTTTGACGAATATACCCCTCTTATGGGGTTGTTTTCTAACATTGACAGATATAACACTGTTTTGGGGTTATTTTCTCATTTTAAAAGATATAGTCCTCTTACGGGATTATTTTCTAATATTGACAAATATACCCCTCTTCCGTGGTTGTTTTCTCATATTAAAAAATACACCACCTTTTTGGGGTTGTTTTCTCATTTTGCAAGATATACCCCTATTACGGGGTTGTTTTCTAATATTGACGAATATACCTCTCTTACGGGGTTGTTATCTAATATTGATGAATATACCCCTCATACCAGTTTGTTTTCTAATATTGACAAATATATCCCTCTTGCGGGGTTGTTTTATTATATTTGACAAATATACCCCTCTTACGGGATTGTTTTCTAATATGGATAAATGTACCTGTCTTATGGGGTTGTTTCTTCATATTGATAAATATACCCCTTTTGTGGGATTGTTTTCTAATATTGACAAATATACCCCTCTTACTGGGTTGTTTTCTCATATTGAGCAATATATCAACCTTGTAGGGTTGTTTTCTAATATTGACAAATATACTGCTATTACGGGGTCGTTTTCTAATATTGACAAATATACACATCATACGGGGTTGTCTTCTCATATTGATAAATATACCCCTCTTACGGGGTTGTTTTCTAATATTGACAAATATACCCCTCTCACAGGGTTGTTTTCTAATATTGAGAAATATACCTCTCTTACGGTATTGTCTTATAATATTAACAAATATACCCCTCTTACGGGGTCATTTTCTAATATTGACAAATATACACATCTTACCGGATTGTTTTCTTATATTGATAAATATAGCCATCTTGCGGGGTTGTTTTCTAATATTGACAAATTTACCACTCTTAAGGTGTTGTTTTCTAATTTTGACAAATATAATCGCCTTACGGGGTGGTTTTTGTTCATATTAAAAAATATACTACTTTTTTTGGGGTTGTTTTCTCATTTTGAAAGATATGCCCCTCTTATGGGGTTTTTTTTCAAATATTTACATATATACCCCTCTTACGGGGTTGTTTTTTAATATTGACAGATATATCCCTCTTGTGGGGTTGTTTTATAACATTGACAAATACACCCCTCTTACGGGATTATTTTCTAATATTGACAAATATACCCCTCTTACGTGGTTGTTTTCTCATATTAAAAAATACACCACTTTTTAGGGTTGTTTTCTGATTTTGAATGATATACCCCTCTTATAGGGTTGTTTTCTAATATTGATGAATATACCCATCTTACGGGATTATTTTCTCATATTGATAAATATACCCCTCTTACCGGGTTGTTTTCTAATATTGATAAATATACCCCTATTACGGGGTTGTTTTATAATATTGACAAATATACCTCTCTTACGGGGTTGTTTTCTAATATTGACAAATATACTCCTCTTACGGGGTCGTTTTCTAATATTGACAAATATACCCATCTTATGGGGTGGTTTTCTTATTTTGAGAAATATACCCCTCTTACAGGGTTATTTTCTAATATTGACAAATATACCCCTCTAGCGGGTTGTTTTCTAATATTCATAAATATACATCTCTTATGGGGTTGTTTTCTAATATTGACAAATATAGCCCTCTTACGTGGTCGTTTTATAATATTAACAACTATACCAATCTTACGGGGTTGTTTTCTCATATTGATAAATATACTCCTCTTACGGGGTTGTTTTCTCATATTAACACATATACCCCTCTTACGGAGTTGTTTTCTAATATTGACAAATATATCCCTCTTGCGGGGTTATTTTATAATATTGACAAATATACCCCTCTTACGGGATTGTTTTCTTATATTGATAAATATACCCCTCTTATGGGGTTGTTTTCTCATATTAAAAATATGCCACTTTTTTGGGGTTTCTTTTTCATTTTGAAAGATATACCCCTCTTACGAGATTCTTTTTTCTAATATTGACAAATATACTCCTCTTACGGGGTTGTTTTCTAATATTGACAAATATACTAATTTTATGGGTTTGTTTTCTCATATTAAAAAATATTCCATTTTTTGGGGTTGTTTTCTGATTTTTAAAGATATACCCCTCTTACGGGGTTGTTTTCTAATATTGACTAATATACCTCTCTTACGGGGTTGTTTTCTCATATTAAAAAATATACCATCTCTTTGGGGTTGTTTTCTCATTTTTAATGATATACCCTCTTACGGGGTTGTTTTCTAATATTGACAAATATATCCCTCTTGTGGGGTTATTTTATAATATTGACAAATATATACCCCCTCTTACGGGGTTGTTTTCTAATATTGACAAATATATCCCTCTTGCGGGGTTGTTATATACTCAAGAAGAATAAGGCATGGAATTGGGGTGAGGAATGCCAAGCTGCATTCAAAGCCTTGAAAGATGCTGTGTCAATGGAGCCTGTCATGATGCTGCCCGATTATGGAAAACCATTTGAGGTGCACACGGATGCCTCAGACTATGCCATTAGAGGCATACTCATGCAAGATAGGCACCCTATTGCCTATGAAAGTCGCAAGCTCAATGAAACGGAAAGACGATGTGGAGGCCTATGTTCGGACCTGCCTTGTATGCCAATAAGACAAGGTAGAACAACAACAGCATGCTGGCCTACTTGAACCTCTTCCCATCGCTGAAAGGCCATGGGAGAGTGTCTCAATGGACTTCATTGTGGCCCTGCCGAAATCTTAAGGGTTCGGAAGTATCATGGTTATTGTGGATAGATTTAGCAAGTTTGCTACTTTTATCCCTGCCCCGGCGGACTGCATGGTAGACAAGGCAGCTCGCCTCTTCTTCAAGAATGTTATGAAGCTGTGGGGCTTGCCGAAGAGTATAATCAGCGATAGAGACCCTCGGTTTACTGGCAAGTTTTGGCGAGAGTTGTTCAAGTTATTGGGCACAGACCTCAACTTCTCCATAAGCTTTCATCTGTAAAGCGACAGCCAAACGGAAAGGATTAATGCCTTGCTGGAACTCTACCTAAGGCACTATGTTAGTGCTTACCAACGAGGTTGGGCAAAATTGCTTGATGTAGCCCAATTCTCATATAACCTCCAAAGAAGCGAGTCCATGGGTAAGAGTCCCTTCGAAGTCATTATAGGACAGCAGCCATTAACGCTGAATGCCATTGCTGCTAGCTCTAGAGGAGCCAACCCTTCTGCCTACAATTTGTGAGGGAATGGCACGAAGAGGCAGACATCACAAGGGCATGCCTCGACAAAGCAGCAAAGCACATGAAGAAGTGGGCTGACGTGAAGAGATGCCCCAAGGAATATAGCGTTGGCAACTTGGTGATGGTGAAGCTGCTTCCTAATCAATTCAAGTCCCTCCGCAAAGTGCATAAAGGCTTAGTAAGGAGATATGAAGGCCCATTCCCAGTCGTGAAACGTATTGGTGCTGCTGCCTACGAGACTAAAAATCCATAATGTCTTCCATGTGAGTATGCTTAAGCCATACCACGAAGACAAGGAAGAACCCAGCCGTGGTGAATCTAGAAGAGCTCCAACAGCCCGTTGTCACCGAGTTCAACAAGGAGATTGAATGCATCCTTGCGGACATAGTGATAAGAAGAAGAGGAGTTCCTAACTACACCGAATACGTGGTGAAGTGGAAAAATCTGCCCGACATCGAGGTTACGTGGGAATGTGAAGATTTGCTATGGCAATTCCCCGAGTATATCCAAAATTACAAAGCTCAAGGGGCGACAAGGACGTCGCGAGATTGAGTGAGGGAGGGTGTCACAACCCGCCTCATCTTAGGCAGGGCAAGGCTTGTCCATGGGCAGAAATATGCCCAACATATGCCCAGCCCAATGCTGCAGCCTAGCCCAAGTTGGCTGCCCAAAGAAACCAAGGGAAGGATCTAGAAATTGCTGGAGGATGCAAGGCTGTGTGCCAAGCCAAGGAGCTCCCTAGAAGCTTCCCTTGTTTGTACATAGAGTAGCTTCCAAAGGAAGCCTTGTACATAAGTAGCTTGTAGAGAATTCTAGATGAATGATTCCTAGCTACAAGTTGAGGAGGTGGGAAGCCTATAAATACCCCCTCCATTCATCATTTGTAACATACAAGAGGAAGGTTGGAAACTTAATAAAGCTCTCCATATTTACAAAGCTCAAGTGCTCTATTCTACTCTAGCCCTACAAACTTGCTGCCTACTTTGCTCACCTAAAATTGCTCCAAACTCTCATCTAGGCTTACTTAGTTCGACATTGTCAAGCAAGTTAACTAAGTGCCGCGCGACTTGGCTAACCTCTAAGCTTAAGTTTCGTGACACATATCTACATATGGATTATAAAATAAAATTATATCTAACTAATCTAAGACTAAATATAACATTCACATAAGATTTAGAGATACCTTGAGTTGCATTCAAGGGGAGTTAGATGAGGAAAGAATTTTATAACCTAGAGAAATTTAGAGAAGGGCATCGAACACAGTCCTTATTTCAAAAATACCAAATAAAAATATTCAACCATTTAACACAATCACATTGGTCTTTATAGTCCACAACCATCCATCATGCCAAATATAATCATATTATATGAAGCATATAAAAGAATTAAAATAGCATAATTCAAGTTATTTGATCATTGCATACAATTAGCACTAAATGGAGTATGGAAAATTAAAATAATTAAATCATATTCAAAATAAAAATTCTCCATATTTTAGAGTGTAATTTTTGGCCAAAACCAAAAAAAATATGATATAAAGTCAACCTTTGACCAAACAAACTTTACTAATCCTAGTCATACTAGGAAACCAAGATTTAATCTTAGTTGAAGAAAGTTATAGAGAATTAAAATTAATTAAATTATATTTAATTAAGAACTAATTCCCTTTAATATATCCTTAATTTTGATTTATGTCATTTTAGGACAAAGTCAAACATTAAGACATAAAGTCAAACTTATGTCTTAATTAAGATAGATAACCTAGTCATACTAGGACACTATAAGTCCTAGGTTAACAAAAATTAATGAGAAATTTTATTTAATTAAATCAAATTTAAAAATAAAATTCCCTTTTAATTCCTTAAATTTTTGGCCATGTCTAAATTTTAGGACAAAAGTCAAACTCTTGTCTTAATCTAGACAACTTCCTAGTTCAACTAGGATTCTAAAATTACAAGTCCTTATCCTAAAGGATTTATAGTACTTTTATTAATTAAAACAACCTTTTAAATAATCTGCTAATCATATTAGGACAAGTAATTATAATCCTAAGACAACTAGGATATGTCTTAAGACAAGGAGTCACATGCCAACTAGGATACTTCATCTTATAAGTTTCAGTGGGTTGAGAAAAGGATTTTTAAAGGGCTTAGACCAATCATCAGATTCAATGGTTAATTCTTGAATACTTTTCTAGGTGGAGCCCTATAGTGTGCTACTGCCAAGGATGGGAACAACTAGATGTTCCTAATAATTTGGGCAGAAGTTGAGTCTGAAAATGAGTTTTCTTGGAGTTGGTATTTGAAGTTGCTATTTGAGGAGCCGAATATCACAGATGGCCTAGGTTGGACCTTTATAAGTGACCAGCAAAAGGTATTGAAAAACTTATTTTTACTTTTTATGTATTGTTTTCATTCCATCATATAAGTTTGTTCTTGAGTCTTTGTTGCTTTGGATGTTGATAGAGATTTATAAAATCCATTAGTACATTGACACCATTTGCTGAGCATCGCAATTGTGCAAGGGATGTCTATTATAATTGGAAAAAAGAATTCAAAGGGCAAGCATTGAAGAACATATTTTGGAGAGCTGCAAGGAGCACATATGAGGCCTCTCTAAATGAAGCACTTAATGAACTAAGCTGCCAGAGAATGAAGTTTTGTAAGGTTTACATTTCTCATATACCAAAATATGATATGATAAACAATAATGTAGCTGAAACTTTTAATAGGTATATAATTAAGGCTAGGGGAAGACCAATCATAGATATGCTTGAGGGTATTAGAGCTGCATTAATAGAGAGGAAACATAATAAGCTTATGGGTATGAATGGCATAACTAATAGCATATGTCTTAGGATTAGAGCTAAACTAAAGACTAATAAATATAATTCTAGATTATGCATTTGTAAGCCACCTGTGGGGATAAATTTCAGGTTGCAGTAGGAGATTACTAGTTTGTTGTCGATTTAAAGAAATGCACATGTAGCTGTAGGTCATGGGATATTACAGGAATCCCTTGCATGCATGCATGTTCTAGTATCCATTTCATGAAGAGAGGCATAACTGATTTTTTTGATGCATATTTTAGTGTACAAAAGTACACTGAATCATATAGCTATCCTTTGGAGTCTATCAATGGTAAGAAAATATGGCAAGCAGCTACTAGTGCTCCCATCTAGCCCCCAAAACTTAGAAAGATGCCAGGTAGACCCAAAAGATGTAGAAAAAGAGCTGAAGAATAGGAGCCTGATATGGATTGTGTTACACATATTTATATGCCCAATTACTTCCATTTTTGTGCATAGTTATCTTGTTTTGGTTCCTTTCATATTTTAGGTGATCATTGATGGACATTATCAGTATTTGAGGGAGATATGTGCAAATACGGACCAGAATCCATCAAAATTGAGCAAAGGCTAGCATTTCAAGGTTGAGCACGGCCTGGACTCTGGCGCTACTGAACCATTAACATTTGACCCTTAAAGGTGGCCTTTCAGCACAGTTTTCGAGGCCACCACGGTCTCCATCATGGCCCGTGGTGGCTCAGCACTAGCGAGGGCACGGTCAGGGAGCAGAGGATTATTTTCGGGACTCGAAGGTCCAGCACGGCCTGGACCCTGCCCGTGCTGACCAGCAGGGGCTTGACCACGGCCGTGCTGGGACATTTGTATTGGCAAAATCGATTTATCTTGCTAGGGTTCGATTTTCTGTTGAGATCACAAATACGCGCGCGAGCCACCCCTTTTCAGATTTCGATATTCGACTTTGGGAGACTATTTCGCATATTGAAGGATGGATTTTAGTGGTTCAAGCATCACATTGAAGATCAAGAATGGATTTTAAGGCAAATTAAGAGGCATTTCGGGAGATCAACCGCAGTGTAGATTTGGATTTTGAGCTGCTCATCCAATTCGAGGGAAAAGGCTGTACCTATTTCATTTTCTTTATTCTATCATTGTAATTGAATTCCTAGTTGTTTTAGACATGAACATGTGTAGCTAGATCAATTAAACCTATTTGCGATTTCCTTACTATGTTGGCTTAGTACTGAATTATTGGATTGTTTGAGTTCCTTTTTGTATTCTTCTTACTCAGTATTAATAAGATATCGCATTATTCATGAGACATTTTGAATTGTGTTGTTTCGATTGCTTTTTGTAATTGAGAAATTCATTAAGTAATTGGAATCTTGAATAGCAAGAACTGGTTAATAATCACTTACAGATAAGGGTAATTAACTAATCGGATTAAGAATTAACAAAGCTTAATAGAGGCGGATTAAAGCTTAAAGCTAACTTAATAATCGATCGTTAAGAAGATATTTCGACTTTAGGTTCTTAGGTTTAGGAATTCGGTTATCTCAAGAAAGAGACCGAATTCAGTTAAGAATTCATCCACGGGTAGCATAATTGGACTCATCAATCTGTTATCTTTTGTTTGATTGCCAACTAGTTTAGGTTCCCTTTGGGTTTGCTTTCTTGTCTTAATTGTTTCATTTATTCTTGCATCTCATTTAGAACTTAGTTTCCAGTTATTAGTAAATTTAGAAATCATCCATCATATATTTTAGGTTAGATGACAAAGAACGAAGTAGTAACTCTAGGTTTTTACTTTCCCGAGGGATATGATAATTTTAATACTTATCGTTGTGCTAGACTGCATTGATAGGTTCACTGCCTTAGATTGTAGCTACATAATTAGCCCATCAGAGCCTAAGAACGCAACCAAATTAAGAAGACATGGCATATTGATGACATGCCAGAAATGTTTCCAGATTGAGCATAATAAGTGTAGCTGTAAAAATCCCATAGTTGAAATGCCATCGAAGCTTAATGTAAGTATTATTTTTATAATTTACTAAAATATTTAATGTTAACAAATTCATAATGTTTGTTGAGCTACCAATTCATAATAAAGGTCAAAAGGGGAAGACCACCAAAAGTGGTAGGTCAATGTACACAAAGGACTGCTCCTAGTACATCTGCCATCACTAGAAGGATGGGTCCTCAAGTCAACAAAAAAGACCTGTCACTCATAAGATGACAATTAGACTGAAGAGGCAAAATACAGCTACTGGAAGCCAAATCACTCAAAAGACTGCAAGCCAAATGGTACAAAAACAAATCTAGTAAAAGGAGGGAGCATTGGTCCGATAAGGATATGGTGTTAAAGTGTTTGAGGAATATGGAAACATCTATATGAGGGTAATATTCATGCATTAGTTATTTGTTTGTGTTATAGGATTTTGTAATAATCTAGATATTCTGAAAATTTAAGTGGTTATATTCATGCAGATGCCAGAAAGTAATAGGTTTAAGACTGTGTATGGTGAAAAAGTTGCAGCAAAAGCAGCATCATCAACACCCTCTTATGCTAAACACACAAGTTCTTCACAGCTAGTTCCACCTTCCACAAGCACTATTGGAATTGGAAATGCTGGTAGAGGTGGAAGATTAGGGTGGGGGGGCAAAAGTGGATGATGAACTGTTAGGTTAAGTGCATCTCAACCTTCTACTGTAGCTAGGGACATTATTGGCACTCAAGAGAATAGTGCACCTTGAATCATCTGAACGTAATAGGGTTAAGAGATATTAAACTGTTACAATACAAATATGGTTGTTTTATTGTTTGTGTTTTGTCATTTTTTGCTTGAATTTTATTTTTGTGGTACTGCCTTTTTAAAGGATAAATATCAGCAGCCAATGTGGGCAGTATACTGATAAATCATAAATAGTTATACTTATTGTATTTAATTCCCTTACATTTTGATTAGATAATGTGCTTAATTATGGAAATTGTGTTTATTCTGATCTAGGTGATGAGATATCAAGGATTGAGTGGAATTAAGCCTAAAGATATGTTTTAAAGCATCACTTGTCAAAAACCAAGTCTTTTAGAGAAAGAGCGAAAATTTATGTAGAAGGTCATTTTTAATAAGGCCAATCTGCGAGCTGCTGTAATCTGTAGAAGAGAATTTCAAATTTTTTAGTTAAATTTGTGGTGAACCCACTTTTATGTTATTTTCTTTATTTTGAAACTGCTGGATAAGGAAAACTGACTCCCATACTATTTAGGATTTTAATTTGTTTAGATTACCCTTTATCTTATCTTTCCTTATAGGATTAAAATCATATAGGAAGTTTAATTCTTTTTGGATAAGGATTATCTTATTAGGGTTTAGGTTTGACTTCCTACATAAGGAGGCTAGTTCTACCAAGTAAAGAGTGGCTGAATACTTTAAGATTGTTATTATTTTTCTTCTTCTATTCCCTACAACTCTTGTGAATTTTTACTCCACCATGTGTGGCTAAGCTTTTAGTTTCTGATTCAAGAGTGAATAAATTTCAATTGTGATTTTGTGAGGCTTTGTGCTTAACAGAATTCTTCTTTAATTCAAGTATTCTTTATTTCTTGTTTTTACTGTTTATGAATTTTTGATATTGATTGAACTGACGACTCAATTTGATATTGATTTTTCTATTGCTAAACTTTGAGTTTATGATCCGTAATTGTCATGAACGATTGACACAAGTAGCAAGGAGCTGGCTCACGTGTGTGTGATTATGGCCTTTTCGAATTACATAGCTTGCATGATATGCTCTAGGGAAATAAAGGAACAAGATTAATTTAATTGCAACTATCTCGATTAATTAATGTTGGTTTAGTCATTCTCATTATTCTTAATGCTATCATTGAGTTGATATAGAACGCTATCGTGCCCAGTTGACTAATGGTAAGTTTTGATTTGGATGCTGGGTTTGAGTCAATTATATTAGGAGAATTTACACTTGTGGCGGCTTTTCCGAATAAGTAGACTAAGTACTTGAATAGAAAAATTGATATTTAAGCCTATGATTAGAATTACAATTGGATGAAACTGGCACTCTTGAATTGGAAGTTTTATAAGATTGATTTTTATTTACTTTAATATTCAGCCTTTATTATTTTCTGTTTATTTATAATTTTGGTCCAAACATTCAAAACCCCCCCATTTATATTATTTAACTTTGAGAAGCTATTCACATTGGTTCCCTTGGGATACGACCTGGTTTCACTATTTCTACAAGTTAGTTTAGGAAAATCAATAATTTATTTTGAAGGGCTTCGACAACCCGCTCAAAATTTTGTATTCGTCAAGGACTGCTTTAATGGATTGTGGCAAATGCGGGGCATATTGCTCAACATCGTCCTCATCATTGAGCTCCCTCATGGTTGCGACGTAACACTCCCCATTCTTGAGACCCCGCTTGAATTGTAAGGCAGAAATCACAGTAGGTTTGGGTCTCGCCATGCTCTTCAAGGGGATCACTCGAAGCTTGGAAGCGTCGAGGATCACTAGAGAGCTAATGGAAGGGACCAGAATGGTATAATGCTAGACTAAAGACAGTTTTAAAATCATCCATAGGCACAACAGTAAAGTCTAGCGTACCTTGCCAATAACCAACTTGCACCTTCACATTTCCCGCAATGCCATGCACAGGCTTTGCCTCCGAATTGACAAATTTTAATCGTCGACTCCTTCACGGGCCTAGGCGCTTCGCCTCGTGCACGTCCATGAAGTTGTGCGTAGTACCCGTATCAAGCATGGGGCAGGCTGCTTTGCCCTCAATGAAAGCGTCGACGTAAAGTAGGCCTCTCTCCTTAGAGACGGAGCGAGAGAGGAGCTTCGACAGTGCACTTAAGTGCTGTAGAGAACCCATGCCAGCTTGGGGTTCTCCTTGGCAGTTATCTTTGTTGAACTCTGCCACAATGGCATTCATCGCCTTTCGATTTGGGTAGTCCCTCACCCAGTGTGGTCCGTCGCAAATGAAGCAGGGCTTAGGTGGCTTAGAGGCAGTAGGTTTCTCCTTGTGCGTCGAGCCTTTGCCGTGCTTCGAGTTGCCGCTAGAAGACTTCTGGTAGCCACTCTCCTTGCCTTTGTTGAATTCCCTCTTTTGGCCTCCCCCACTCTTGGAAGAGCTAGGCTTCTTGCCCTTGTCTTGAGTAGAGTAGTCCTTGAGGTTCTCCACTGCTGCAATTGCTTCATCAAGGGTTTGCACTCCACGTCGCTCGAGCTCCATCTTCACCCATCTTTCAACCCATCCTTGAAATCAAAGAGGAGTTGATCGTCCGTTAGGTCTGGAATCTCTAGCATGAGAGTCGTGAACTCCTTGACATATTCGGCAATGCTTCCGGTTTTCCTTAGCCTTCGCAGCCTGCTTCGTACCTCATCGTTGGCGTTGTGAGGCACAAATTTCTTACGGAGTTCGGTCTTGAACTGTTCCCACGTGTTGATTGTGCAAAGCCCCTTCTCCCTATCGGAATGTTTCCTTCTCCACTAGAGTTAGGCAAAATCCCTTAGGAAGATGGCAGCGTTGCTAATCTTCGAGAAGTCATCCATGACATTCATCGCCTCATAGTATTATTCAAGCCCGAACAAGAAGTTTTCCACCATAGTGGCGTTGCGTGTGCCATTGTACATGGCAGGCTTAGGGACTTTCAATTCGTGCGGGGCAGCTAAACTAGTAGTGGCAGCTGTGCTTGTCGAGGGTGGACTACCTCGACGAAGAGCATCCATCTCCCTACGAAGCTCTTTCAGCTCATCTCGTAGGGTCTTTTGCTGGTCAGCGAACTCCTCCCTAAGGGAGCATAGTTCTCCCCGAAAGGCTTTGCCAAGATCTTCGATCATGGCCTTGGCAGCCCTTGTGATCTCCATGTTTTCGTCGATGAGGTTGTCAACCTGATCACTAAGCTCGCCAATAGTCGAAGTCACGCTAGCCAAATCTTTCTCAAGTCTAGCAACTCGAGACTCGACAGGCTCGCGTGCTAGAGCCTTTGATTTGCCCCGTCTAGGCTGTGATCATTGTTCCTCACGCCCACGGGTCTGCTCAGTGCGTTGCTCTTCCACCACAGCAGCCATAATTCTTTCCTTGCTTGCCATCACTCGAATCACTTCCACCAGCGGTACCTAGGATTCAAACCGTTGCTCTGATACCACCTGTCACGAAACTTGGGCTTAGAGGTTAGCCAAGTCGCACGGCACTTAGTTAACTTGCTTGACGAAGTCGAACTAAGTAAGCCTAGATGATAATTGGGAGAGATTGTAGGTAAGCAAAGTAGGCAGCAGGTTTAGGACTTGGGTAGGGTAGAGAGTTGAGAGCACTTGAGCTTTGAAAATATAGAGAGCACTTGTTGTTCTTATATATATTCTTGTATGTCACAAATGATGGATGGAGGGGGTATTTATAGGCTTCCCACCTCCTTAACTTGTGGCTAGAATTCATTCTTCTAGAATTCTCTACAAGTTACATATATACAAGGCTTCCTTTGGAAGCTACTCTATGTGCAAACAAGGGAAGCTTCTAGGCAGCTCCTTGGCTTGGCACAAAGCCTTGCATCCTCCAGCAATCTCTAGATCCTTCCCTTGGTTTCCTTACGCAACCAACTTGGGCTAGGCTGCAGCTTTCGGGCTGGGCATATGTTGGGCATATTTCTGCCCATGGACAGCCTTGCCTTGCCTAAGATGAGGCGGGCTGTGACATATAGCTTAAGCCCCCACTAGATAGAAAATATAATATCCATTCATTTTGAAGTGACGTGACAATTTTCTTTTGTCTTCTAGAAAGAAGTTAGATCCATGTTATGCCACTTCACCATCTTTTTCTTCCTCCTCTATTTAGACAAATTCCATAACCACTATTAGCCAAGAAATCAGTATTAAAAATGGAAGAAGGATTCAAAAATCAAAATGGATGGTTTTGCAAAACATTTACAAGAATTTGAAGTGCCAAAACTATAGAGAAGTGAATCATTGGGCAATTGCACTTAACGGTGGCATTACCATCTTGTTAATGGTGGCATTACCATCATGTTGTTATTGAAGTTGAAATGCGGCATTGGTATATCACTTTAACTGGTATATGAAATTCATCATGTGTACATCTGTTGTTATAAATCTTTGCAACCAATAGAGAAATGAGTCTCAAATCTTCACTCGACAATATGTCTTATTTGTTCTTAATATATTTAGTATTTTTTTTTTCTATCTCTTTTAGTGTTTTGATGACTAGAGTATGCATCTCTAGGACAACCATTATGTGAACTATTTTTTCATTTATTTTATGAAAAAAACTATAAAAAGAATAAATATAATAAATTTTTGATTGTGCAATAAAATAAAGTATAATATTTTATATAATAACTTACTATTTTTTGCTCAAGACAAAAGCATGATATTGGAATTGGTTTAAGGATCAAATTGGTCTGACGTTCAAATTTGCCCAAAATTAACTTTCTGCCCCAATTACCCTATTCATTAGCGAAAATGGTCTTTGTGCCCCTAAGCAGCTCTCTACTTCGCGCGTGTAGAGAACACGCATAGTTAATAAAAAAATAACGATTTTATTATTTAACAATATTTATAAGAAATAAAAAATAATATAAAATTGAAGAATATAATGGGCGGTTTGTTGAATAAAGCTTCTTTATTTAAGTTCTCTAATGGTTTACTCCAACAGAAAACTCTTCTTAATTTTTAATCCTTAAACCAATAAGGAAGACCCAACAATGTCAGACTCTAATTTGTCTTCTTCATACCATGGATTCTTAGCATCTAGTCACAGACATTTTACTAGAGAAGGCAGTAAAAATGATTGCACGATTCGATTGAAAAAGTGTTTTTGTAAAGACGAAGCTCCTTTGCTAATTTCATGGAGCGATAATAACCTATGTAAGAGATACTTTGCCTTCCCTACTCTAACTGCACCTAAGGTTAGTAAAATTTTAGAATTTTGATTTTAGGTTAATATTTAGAGAATTTGATTTTATATTAAAATTTGATTTTAGATTAAAATTTTCATAAATTAAAACTGTTCCTTGGTTTTATGTAGAAAAGGAAGTGGGCTTTTTTTGAGTAGTATGATATTGAGTTTACAGATAGGTTTATTGAAGTCATGAACAAGTTAAAGGCAGAAGTTTGATTTTTGAGACAGAGGTCCTCTAGTGTTAGAAAGGAGTATGGTTTTAACAACACTAAGGTGGATGACTTAGAGGCTGAAGTACAAGGCATGAAGGAGGAGTTAGGTACTTTGAAGATTGAACTACAACAATTTATAACGAAATAAATGGCTATAAAGATTCTATTGTTGATGTTAATGTGTATGTTGATGTTCGTATTGTTGAAATAGGTTGATTGATAGGTTATTAGGTTGTTTAGAAGATATATAATTAGTAATTATAATGCTCAGTGTTTGTAGCATTCCGTAGTATATTTTGGAAATATAATGTTGAATAAATTAATATGAAGATTTCTTTTGGTTGTTAAATTGGTGTTAAGTAACTTATATCAACATTTAATTCTTAATCAAAGTAAACAAGAAATAGATAATATACAGATCTAGAAATAAGTAAAGAAATAATCAATACATAAACTGGATTTTTGATTGCACATATTTGTAGAAGCATAAGGCCTATATGGACACTGTGAAATAAAAGTTTATTGTTGAAACCTATTATGCACATGTGCATATACAAAACCAAAACCTATTCTACACATGTGTTTGTGACAAAGTAAAAAGAAAATGGTCTAATGGCCTAAATGGTACCAGTTGCAAAAATAAACCAATTTAACTATGGCCATGACCCTATCCAAAAATAAAAAAATTAAGCAAAATAAGTGTCCAATTTTCTAGGTCCCAATATCGGCTTTATAGTCTCCATGGTGGCCTTATTTTTTGCAACTTCTGCATAATTACATATGTTGTTGTTGATGTTTAGGAGCTCTAAGTTGGTATTGCTTTATTGGTGAGTTTTGAGACTTAGGAAGAGCTTTGAGTCAAGTCCTTAAGGATTACAGCATCAAAATCATCTCTTTCTTTGCGTTCAAAGCACTAATTCTTTTTTGTACTTCATATTATATTTTTCTAATTATGACATCATTAGTTCCATCCCGTCTCAGTAAAGGTGCTTGGTATTTTTCATACATTGAATTTTCTGCATATGTTTGTAGTGGCTTAATTTATCCAATTATCCTTTGAGTCTGTCTTGTAATGGAATATGCAGGCTTGTGAAGCTTTTCCATTAAGAGAGCATCCTGGGATTTGCACACTTATAAACAACCTTTACTCACACAACACATATTATAATAAGTAAACAAAACTTGCATAGTGGTTGTTTCATTAGAAAAAAACGAGACCCGATGGTTGAGAAGGCTTCTTTTACTGTTTTTTCTTCTTTTTTCCTTAAGCTAAAGCTTCTTTAGCTTTTTCACTTGTTATCTTCTTCCCTTGGGAACCAACCTTCATACCAAAAGCTTCATATAATACATTTATAAATAAAACTCCTTCCTATTGACATGAAAGAATAATTTTGTAACTAATCACACAATGCAATTCCAATGAAATTGCATAACCTTAACTCACATCTTGTGGAGGTTATTGCAACTTGTGGCTTTGAAGTTTGAGATTCTGTGAAAAATTTTACAAACTTAGTATTGATATAGTCCTTTTATGTGTTGAATGCTTTAGGTGGTGCTAGATTTTGTGGTATAGATGATATTAGACAATGTGGTGGAGATGATGGGTCTACTGGTGGGGTTTGCGTTAGAGGTAGGGATGTTGGATCTGCTGGCCTTGCACAAGTTGGATCAATTGGTTCAGGATCCTTGCTTTGAGACTTCTTCTTGTAGCTGGTCTTATTATGACCATATTGCTTACAAAGACTACAACTAATAAGTGTCCTTCTTCTAGACATCTTGCCACTTGATTTTGGTTCATCTAGGTCCTTTCTCCTCTTAATTGCAGGTCTCCCAACCTTCTTCTTTACTAATAGTGGCAATAGTTTAGGCAAACCAGTTTTTTTCCAAATTGTTTCCCCTTTCATAGGATGCATGACAAACTTGTATGCCTTGTTAAAAGTTGGTTTCTTTACAAATGTCCCACTTGGTCCTTTAACTTCAATTTCCTCAAGTAAATGGCACATATGCCATGGGGACAAGAATTCTTGTGACATCTTAAGATCTATAATTGCAACTCTTCTTGTTCGATGTTAACATTATGCTTATCCCTACCTTCAGAAATTTCAAACTCATTAACATCATCCCACTCCACATGACACTTAAAAGCTCTCTCCATATTCTTTTCTAACTTCTTCAACAATTAAAAAACACACTTACCTTTTGCATGTCTGTAACTATAGCCATGGCCTCACCATCAGTCACTTCCAAATCCCTTTTCTGCAATTGAAAAAACCAAATCCATATTTCTTTGCAACTCAACATCAACAACTGCCCAAGCAATTGGGAATTGTTAATTATTCCCATCTCTACCAATGACTGTTAAAAGTTGTCCTGCAGACAGTCTTAAGGAAATAACCATCCATTTCTATGACTGGCCTACAACCTTATTCCATCTATTCTTCAGACACTCAAAGCAAACATAAAACCTACCAAATTTTTTTCTTCCAAGCTTAGGCAGTATCACAACAATAGAACTAGGATTAGTAGTCCTTACCTTTTCTGCATACTCATAGAGTTGAGCATATTAGTGTACATAATTGTGTGTCAACTCAATTAGTATAATCATTTTAGCTCCTTTTCACATTGAATACCTAATTGCAAACTTCAAGTCACTCTTTGCTTTTAATTTCATATCTATAATCTTTGTTGTGGGTTTCTTCTACAGTTCATGCTTGAAGTCACTCTTTTGCTTTTAAACTGCTTCAAACACCTATGTTTAGGATTATAGGTCTTGATCTTGAAGTCTTCAGTTCCCTTCTCTTTGTTGCCATAACAAAGCCTTGGATAGTTAGAGTAAGTATAAATTATCCTTATGCTACTAGGCTCATTCTTCTTAAATGCAATCTCAACTCCTCTAGCTATTGAGTACTTATGGCATTCAAACTTAAACTCTTCTGCATCTATGAATATCACACCCACTAAAAATGATGAAACTTTCATTAAAGAATCATCAACCACTATTTTTTACTTCTTCATCCTTATAGTTGAATTTCCGTCTCATATCGTCAGAATCATTGTTGTTCTATTCTTTATCAGTGCTAACCTCTTCAGGTACTATACTCTCTGTAGCAGGATTGTCTTGATCTTTGTCATTATTGGCTAGACGAACCTCAATAGTGTCTGTTGCACTACTAATCTGCTCTTCCGCTTCATCATTGTTATCTTCTTTCTCGTTCCTCTACTACTCAACATAATCTCTCATTCTTACTTTAGTCTCAGTAATTCCTCATCACTAGACTCAGAAGCACAATCTTTATCAATCAAATACACCTCATCACCCTTACCTGCCTCAACTGTATTATTCCTTGAAGTATCAGCTTTCTTGTCTGTTTTAATTACATTCACTACCTCATTTGCTTCAAATAATCCCTCCCCCATATTTTCCTCTTCCAGATTCACATTACATGCCTTCCCCACATTTACATCTTCATGAACTCTCTATATTATCTACACTGATACTACTATTAGTTCATCCAATGGATGGTCACAATTTATCACTGTACAAGTACTTCAAATCCTTCTCAAGTTTACCACCAAGTTTCAACCAATATAATTCAGGGCCATTATTATAGCCTAGCATAGTTAACATGTTCACTGTCTTATTATAGCTAAGATAATCTATATCATAAACCTTAAAATCATCTACTTCTCCATTAGAGTATCTTAAAATAGGATCCCTAATAAACTGACCACCATGGTGTATTCTTATACCCACTCGTACTTCCATTTCAACCCGCCATAAAGAAAAAAGATACAACACCATTTATTCAACCTCAACAACCTAAACACAATCATTTCAACCACTCGTGTAGCACACTAATCATTTCTAAAGAAAATAAAAAAATATTATAATAAAATACATCTATTAAACTAATCCATACCCAAATTCTTTAATCAAACAATCTTATTAATGTATTAATATGTTAGGAACCATGCAAAATGTATTCTTCAAATAAATGGTAGAAAACAGGAATAAAGTTTATTTACTTATCTAAAGTCTCAATCTTGTACTGTCACTTTGAATCAATCCTTCAACACACTCATATTCACATGTCAATTTCAAATTAATGAAATGCTTGAACAATTATAACCTTTGAAGTAATATGATATCTTAATCTAAGAATTTTACGTTTTCATTGTAAAGCTTACCAATTTTGACATTATGGTGAAGAAAGAGAGAACATAGGATGAATTAATGGACACATGCTTTGTATTCCTGCCCAACGGTTATATTGCAATAAAAAAAGTGAATTTGCTTTAGCTTAATTTATTTGTTCATTTAGCTTTCTTTATTAATTTATTAATCATTTAGCTCGCTTAGATGTGCGTGTTATCTGCATGCGTGAAGTGGAAAGCTTCTTAAGGGGAACATAGGCCATACAGGGTTATTGGGCCAGAGAGTTAGTTTTGGGCAAATTTGGATCTTGTGTGATAACTACTACTACTATTGTACTCTTAAGAACAAAACCTAGTAAAGTAATGTTTATTTTATTCCCAGCAAATTTACATCTTCTGCATATTCACAGACCTAAGCCTGTAAACTGACTCTAGTGGTAATCCTCAACAGAAGCGGTTTACAAATCAAAATTAGGATCCACAATTTATGGACAGACCCAAAGATGAACAGATCGTCATTGTCGTCATTGTAGCTATGAAATTGAAACATATTTGTGGACTGAACCACTTGACAGTGCCTACTGATCTCTTGCTCTCCTTTGACCGATGGTGGCATGCAAGTTTTATTTTATCTCTATTTAATTACTAAAGCAGTAGAGGAACAAATGATGAAGATAGCGATGGTGCTAGTAAAGAAGGAAGTGGGAACAGTGAGTATGGCAATATTTAGTTATTTAGTTTTCTAAAAAAATAAAATAATAATAGAAAATTAAAAATTAAAATTTTAATCATAATGGGTCGCATTTTTAATAAAAGTCAAAAAGAATTTTTCCACGTCGGTTTAGGTAGTGAGTTTATTTTTCCATTTAATAAGGTGCCAAAATGATTTAAAAAATCTAATTTTTTAAGTTATTGCGCTAAAAAAATAAATTAAAGGTCAATCCTCTCCTCGATCTAAACATTAGGGGTCAATCCTTTGACTGATGAAAGTGTTTGTAGTTGATCTTGTCAATCTCAAAACTTAACAAGTATTTGGTATATTCTAGATCGTTGATTGTAAACTTATTGCATAGAAACTGTGAAGAAAAATATTCTCATCATCATCGCCAGGAAGCAAAACATCATTGAGATACAGTAATGCTGCTATATAATGAAATTATTCGGACAAATGGACAATGGTCAAGAGAAGATTGCACAAAGCATTTGTAAATTCTGTATTAATCCATTGCCTAAATGCCTACTTGAGGCCATAAAGAGACTTCTTTTCTTTAACCTGCAAACCTGCTTAGTTGTTGCCTTTGAACAACCCAATCTAGGTACCAAATAAAACACGATAACTAATTTAGCTACAACTGAAAAGCTGCCATGAAAATAAATCTTCAATTTAATTATCACCCTTTGGCCACGGTCGACGCTTAGATCTATCAGTTGATCCATCAGCTTTATTCTTAATCTTGTAGACCCATTTTGATGTAATAGCCTTCTTGCCTTTAGGCAGTCACTAGATTCTAAGGCCTGAAGGTCATTCCCAAGTAGTCAAATTTTATACACATAAAACCCATAATGATAATTTCTTTGGTATTAACTCCTGAACGTACTTCAATACAGCTACTTTATTCCATATAGCCAAATTTTTAACACCAATATCTCCAGCTTTCTTTTGGAGTCCAGACATTTCTCCAAGCATCATTCCACGTCTCTTCTGCTCATCAGAAACCTGACTATAGAAACTTCCTGCAAACTTTATCAATTTCCTCCAAAGCAAACATAGGCAATATCACAACTGAACACCAGTATATATATATATATACACATATATATACATATATCAATCTACTTGTACAGGAAAGATATCTGAACGCCCACATGGATATTCTAGTAGAAATTCTATTGAATTTGATTGTAAATTGCATAATTTTATTGCTATAATGATACTATTTCCTTTTATAGATTATTTTCCATGTATGTATTTCTTTTATAAAATGTCTTTGAAATTTGAAATCATATGTAATATGGAAGTATTTCTAATTAGTTTTAAAAATTAATTACACATGTTCTAGAATTTCTGATAGATACACATTATATTCTTCAAGTTTATCTAGTAAATTAAATCACTAAATATCTGTTTTAATTTTTTCGTAACAACATATGATGAAATTTGATGCTGGACTATTCTAAAATAACTGCTAAAACACAATTATGTCTACAAAAGATAGATAAAATTTAAATTCATAAACTTAAATCAAATTGAGTCAACTTTAAAATCACATTTATAGAAATAAATTAATAATATATATATATATATATATGCACATAGATTTATTGATAGTAATTTTAATAGGAAATTTAATCAAACTAGGAATATAGAACATAGAAAATACAAATAAATTAGGAAACTATAATTTTAATTTTAATTAAATGGTAATTCCTACGTAATAGATACAATGAAATAAACAAAAGATATTTAAGAATCTTAATTAAATAGAACATAATTTAAAAAAAATATTATATAAATAAATAGTACATATAATTCATGCTCGATGCGTGCTAGTCCAACTAAGAACATAGAAATGGTCACAGGATCGATTAGAAAAAGGCTCCTACATCATTCACGCTTACTTCAAAAAAGACTCGTTCGAGTTTATGTTCGAAAATCGAAACCTTCTATTTGACAACTTGAACTCCTTCCTAACACAAGCTTTAGCATTTGGCTTTTCGCTATGGCTTCTCATAACCAAACATTACATGCCGACCTATTATATTCGAAAAAAGCGGGTTTGACTACGTCCATATTCTAGTATAATAAAGAGTATTGGAGTTCAAGATGTCATTGTATTCTAGTTGAAGAGTTCGACCTGACCTAGGACCCTATTATATGACCAAGAAGAGTAATCCTAGTAGGATTATGATACCTTATATTCATGAAGTCCTACTCCTGTAGGATTAGGAGACCTTCAGTCCCTATATAAGTGAGTATAACACAACATGTCAGGTACATGCAACTTTACACACTCAATATATATTAAACCATCCTTATACCATTATTGACTTAATCATCATAGTGATTGGCTGGACAACCCCATCCGATACTTTCTAACCTTTGTTTCAAGTACTCCGGAGATCGGGTCAAACTGGTAGTTTCTTGTTGATAGTTTACTTTTTCGATTGAGTTATCGATTGGCACCGTCTATGAGAATTCTTGCAAAAAAATCTTTATTTTCCTACCTCATCAAGCTAAGCTAAATGGCATCCGGCCAGAATCAAATTGAAGATGTTCTCCCTCCAAGGATTGGTAAGGCAGTAAACGAACTAACCGTCTCGCGAGCTATTCGGAGCTCGGATCGATAAAAAGCTCATCATTAATTTAAATGAGCCGAGCTCAAGCTCCATTTCGAGCTCGATAATTTTATCGAGTCAAGCTCGAGCTTGACAGAGTTTGATTTGTTAGCTCGCGAACCTACTCGTTTATCGACTCGCAAAAAAGCTCGTGAGCTCGAACTCGAGCTCGAGCTCGGTTCATTTATAAAACTCGCAAACAGGCTCGCAATCTAGCTCATTTATAAAATCCATGAACATGCTCGTTTATAAGCTCGATAAGCAAGCTCGTATATAGCGTCGAGCTTGAATTCAAAATAATAATAATAATAATAATAATAATAATAATAACAGTAATGATAATAATATTACTACAATATTTAAATGAAGCTATTACTGTTAGTAAGAACTGCAACAAAAATAATAAATAACAAATAAATATATTCTATAACAATTTAATAAATAAGTACTTTCAAATTAGATAAAATAAAATTGACTCATTATTACAACTTTTATTCACTTATAAGCTATTGTATATTATAAAATTTAATTACATTTTTACTATGGTAAAAATATTTTGAATGCATACTTTAATTATATTAATTAAATGAAAATTTATTTATTATTAAAATTTTAATTACTATTATTGATCTAAGGTGCAATTGATCTTTATTTTAATCCTAACAACTAAATTGAATATCACTAACATCATGACCGACTGTCTATGTGACAGAGCACCAAAGGACCAAGCATATATTAAACATTCTTAAGCCTTGAAGCAAGTCTTGTAAAAAGACTCCAAAAGCGAGAGGGCACTTCCAAGGCTCGGGGGCGCTTTTTATATGACCAAAAATTTTTAAGACATTGAAAAGTGCACGTCACATCATGCCAATTGCCTCATGACACCTGGTAATCAAAGTGTCAAAGCTTCAAGAAGCGTGAGGGCGCTTCATATTAGAACTTGAGACTGAAATTGGCAGAAGATAGCACGATGAGAAGCCCGAAGGCACTTTTGGGCATGGACAAGACAAGCGCAAGGGCGCTATTGTGGCACGAGGGTAGTTTTTGTAATTAGTGCAATGTCAATAACCATTGAGATATCAGCCATCCCATCAGTGCCACGTGTCTGGAGCCATTGGAGTCCTAATGTCTCTTTTAAGAAAGCGCGGGGGTACTTTGCATGACTGTAGGTCATTTTTGCCAAGTCATCAATCTTGCACTTAAAGAGTTTTTAGCCTTATTATAACGTCTCCAAGGGGTTGGTATGTGCATGAATAGCCCTTTTAGAGACCCTCCAACTAAGTGTGAATTAGATATACCAAAACTCTTGCCAATTTATTTCTCAACTTTCTACACTCAATTTCATTCTTTTGTAAAGTGTATTAAGTTGAAAGTCTTTCTTCAACTAAAATTCTAAAGGGTTGTTGTGTGAGCCTAGGTATTAAATACACAAAGAATTAGTTGTTGAGTAAACATTAATACTCAAGAGTTAAGAGACTTAATGACAGATTGATTCACTAAGAGAAGAGGTTTAGTGTGAGCCTTGAAAGACCAAGTTGTTGGGTGAACTTGTAAAATCCAAAGGTTGTAATCTTTGTGATTATAGTGAAAAACTCAAGTGTGGTCTTGAGAAGTGGATGTAGGAAGGATTGTTCCCGAACCACTATAAACTCTTGTGCCATCTTCACTAACCCTTACTCTCCTTATATTTTTCTTAATCTCTTGTGTTTTTACTTAAAACTATTTACTTTTGCAAATTGAGATCACCAATTCAACCCTACTTTTTAGTTCCAAGGGACAACAAGTGGTATCAGCATAAGTTCACTTTTATCAAGCTTAATTGTGAGTGTAAAGATCATGGCAACCAATGAAGGAGCTCAACATCTCAAGCCATTTTTTGATGGATCTGACTGCATTTGGAAAATTCCGTATGAAAATCTACTTGGATTGTTATAGTATTGAAGTATGGAAATATTTGATGAAGGAATGGTAAGTTCCCACCGAAATAAAGAATAGTGAAGAAATAATCCTTCCTAGAGAAGAATAGGTGGATGCCCACAAGAAGCACAACCACAAGAATAAGCAAGCAATGGCTATACTTGTGAGTTGCCTCTCTAGAGAAGAATATGGGAGAGTGTTGCATTGCACTACAGCTTATTAAATTTGGACTACCTTGAAAAACTATCATGAAGGCACGAAGCAAGTAAAATTAAGGAAGATCTAGATGTTCATCACAAAATATGAGATGTTCAAGATGAAGCCTAATGAGTCTGCCACCAATATGACTAATAGACTTCTCACCATCATCAACAACATGAGAAAGCTTGGAAAGCAGTATGAGCTAGTAGACATTAAAAAAAAACCTTTAGGAGCCTTCCTTTGGATAAATATAGAGCCTGAGTGGCTAGCTTTAAAGAAGCAAATGAAGACCTAGTATAGATTCCTACGGATGTTCTCATAGATAAGCTTCTAACTTATGAAATGTCTCTTATGAGGGAGAAAGTTGATAGAGATAGTAGGAAGAAGAAAGCCCTAGCTCTCAAAGCTAGCACAAGAGCTCAAGATGCAATTGATGTCCCAAGTGAGATAAAGATCAAGGGGAAGCTCTAAGTGAGAGTGATGATATAGCTCTCATCACCAAGCACGTAAAGAGAATACTTGAAGCCAAAAGGAGAAGAAGCCAAAATAAGAACAATAAGTTCGTCAGCCAATTTGCTTAAATATTCATCTTCTCCTATCTTATAAAACCCTTTCTTAACCAAAATATCAAAACCAAAAGCAAATACATTAGCATGAATAACAAATTAAGAAGAATACAAACATTATATTAATAATTTGATTATCAATTTGTCATTTATAACATTATAATTATACTTGAGAAAAATAATAATAGTCAAATAATTGACAAGAATTAATTTTATTTAATACGATATAATTTTTCTGATAAATATTTTTTAATTTTTTCGATGTAGTGTGTAACACCCGGAATTTTTTTATATATTTAATAATGAGTTTTTATTTAAGTTAATTTTAGCTTTATTTTTATTCGGTTTAATTGGAATGATTTAAATACAAATTATGAATGTTCATGTTAGATAAATAAATGAGTTATTTTCCATATCCAATTAGTTTGATTTTTAAGGAGTAATTAAGTAAACTATTTGAGAAATGATTATATTTTGGTTATTCAAATTTTTTTTCCAAATGCATATTTATATAAGTAAAATTATATATTGGAAAATTATGGTAGAATTGTAAAGGATGTTTATAAAAGAATTTTTGGAAAATTGGTATTATAATTGATTAGTAGTATTAAATTTTAAGTTGGAAATTGATTATTTAATTTAATTTAATTGTGTGTTAGGACTAAATTGGAAATTTATTTTGGAATAAGGATTGAAAGTATAATGTTATTTTTATGGGGTTTTAATGGAAATTTGTGAGCTTGGTATTTTTGTAAATAAATATGTCGGTCAGGGGTATTTTTGTAATTGTGTATTTTCAATAATTCGGATTTGGCCCAAATTAAATAGTTAAGGGCTTAATTGAAAGGCTAAAGGAAAGTTTGGGGGTTAAATTGGAATTTTGATGGATAAAATTGTAAGTAATTAAGGAAGTTGAGGGACCAAATTGTAATAAGGAAAAGTTCAAGGGTCAAATGTCGATATTGAAAGGAATGGAAATCGGGAGAGAGAAAAGAAAGAAGGAAGAAGAAGAAAGGGAGAGAGAGAGCCGTGGCGTCCATGGTGGACGGACGGAGGCCAGCCGAGGCGGTGTTGGCGTCGGAAGGAGCGCTCGGCAGCAGCGAGCACGATGGTGGCGGTGGAGGCGGTGGCGGCGTCGGCGGCGGCCGAATCGCTGACGTGTGGCGGTGGCTTAGAGCATCGTTCAAGCCATTTCGGCCTTCCGGCCGATCTCGGTGGCGATCGGCTCCCCTTGGAGAGAGCTTCCTTTGGCGGCGTCGGTTTTGGTGGCCGGAGGAGAGAGTTCTGGCGAAGTGGTGGCAGCCGTGTTTTTGGGCTTTTCCGGCGAGCTCCGGCGGAGGATGGATGATCGGAGGATGTATCCCGACTCTCCTCAACTCAAGCTTCGCGATGGCACTGGTTTCGTGGCGAACGGGCTTCGTTTGCAAATCGACGGTCGAGATCGTCCGCAAATTTCTCCGGATGATCGGGTGTCAGATCGAAAATCGGGCGGGGATCGTCATCGGTAGCGTCGTTGCGAGTCTGATGGTGTGTCCAGATCGTTGATCGGACTCCGGCGGCCGGAGGCGAGTCGACCGAGCGTCTCGGTAATTTTCTCTGGCCGTTGATCTTACAAATCCTTGATTTTAAATTTGTGTCTATTGGATTATATTGAGTATTTGATGATTTTTGTGAGTCGAAAATATTTGTCTATCAGTTGGCCTGCCATAGTCATATTTTGTGCTGTGTGGCGGAGTCGGGAAATAGTGAAGTTTGGGGACTCGACTCCCGTTGTTTAAATTGTTGGATATTTGGAGTGTTTTTCTGGCAGGTCCTAGACCCGTTATTACGGGGGGTAATGTTCGTGTTGTAGGGAGGTTCGCGATTTTCGAGAACTCTCCGGTCGAGATTCTTAGACAGTCGATCCTAGGAGTCTAGACCTAGGATTAATGATCGATTGTTTCAGCGTTTTGATAAATTGTTTTCCGTGATTAGATGATCTGCCGGCTCGCTCCAACCGAGGCACCGGAGCAGAGCTAGGAGGTCGCCCAATCCTGTGAGTTAAAGTCATTTAATCATTGCACTATTGCTAAGTCCGATTTTAATATGCTATTTTGGAAGTTTATGCTTAACATGGTTACTAATATCTCAACGTAATTAATTTCTTGGATTATTAATTATTGAAGATAATATGAGTATTATTATAGTAATGTTATAATAATTCCAAATATTATCGATTTTCCACCGAAATACTGATGTTTTACTCTTAATTGTTAATCATTAATTTGATATGGTTGAATGACTTCATTATACAATGATATTTATTAAATGGATGATTGTGTCTTGGGAAACGTGGCTTGTAGAACATGCCTTTGATGGGTTACATCAGACGCGTCTTACCGGTAATGATCATGGACATGTAATAAGATTTTCATGGGTTTGCCACGGTCGAGCATGGCTCTCGGGCTGATTTGTGTAAATTGCCGGAGGTAAGGTCCCTGGTCGAGCATTGCTCTCGGGGCGATCTTATTGGATTAAGAGAGCCGAATGGCTACTAGATTTCTTATTTGGATATTTAAGTGACCGGATTGGAGGTAAGGTCCCCGGTCGAGCATTGCTCTCGAGCAGTCTTATTGGATTAAGAGAGCCGAATGGCTACTAGATTTTGGGGTTTAGGGTTCTACCGAGCCACTCGTCCCGTAAAAGTAAAAATATATTTTTATTTATTCATTTATTAATTTATTGTGGTATGATTATAATATGGATTGTATTTACGTGCATAGTTGATATTTTGATTTGAATGATTAATATTTTATGTGAAGGAAATAGTAGGGTATGATTATAGTATGGTTTGATATCGATTTGAATAATCTATGTTTTCCGAGAAGAAGCAATAGTCCCTAGATTATTTGATTTTAACTCACTCTAGACCGAGTCTCCATTTATATTTTTTCGGATTCGTGACTATTAGTTCTCCCGCGACGCTTATTCAGTAACCCGACTCCTTCATCATCGGGTGATGTATTTGATTTGGTATGTAAATTGGTAAATCTTAGATTCTCCGCAGTAGTAATAGTAAATGTATCAGTTGTAAATTTTCTGAGCTTCGGGTCTCGCTTAGTTTTTCTGGTAGACCGAAGTAATTTTTGTAAAGTGTAACTATTAAGATAAATTGTGGCTTTAATAATATTAATTTGAGATGAGATTTGTTTAAATCAGTGAGTGTCAGGCTTACTACGGGTTTCGGTGGCCTTAAGCCTACCCATTCCCTAGTGCCGGTCACGGGCCCACGGGTGGGGTCGTGACAAAGTTGGTATCATAGCTTAGGTTTAGATTTCCTTCGACCTAAGTTGAGATTTTTTTTCTTGGTACTGCGGAGTTAGGATCAAGTTTGTCTTGTTGTTTTCATTGACTCCAGTGTCTTACCCTTCACTGTTAGAGAGTCAGTCTTTCTTTTCTTGTAAGCTTGTCTTTGGTGCTGTGCTGAGAATGAGCTTGTAGCGATGGGAAGATCCGAAGCGCGATAGACTCGTGCTGTTTCTTCAAGTGATTAGTGCAGTCCGCCTTTAGAAGCTTTGATTGTTGTTTCGATGGTGGGCACCGCAGTCAGTTTTAGTGTAGAGCGTGGTTGCAGTCGTGTCATGGACTGCCTCGTCATCGCATCAGGCATCGCCTTATTGAGTAGCGCCGAAAGTAGTGCCTGGGAAGTCGAGCGGATGTCAGCTGTTATGGTTGAGTTGGTGATTGTAAGAAGCTTAAGAAAGGTGGCAGGAGTATTTTCGGACGCTCAGAATCCAGAGAAACTTAAGCGAACATTATCTATTTTTCTAAATAGAACAAGTGTTTTAAAATACAATGTTGCGCCCAGTCCTGTAAGAATGCATTATGGCATTTCACTGTTAGGCATGCATAAATTCATTTTAGGACATGCATCATACATCGTGCATTGCAACTCTTGGTGATAGGGGGCATCATCACCCTGGCGCGCGATATTGTAGAATTTTATATAAAGAAAAATGGCTAGAGATTTTACGATTTTGTAAAAGTGTTTTTCAAGATAATAAAGTTTTTATCAGTGATGATTATAAAGTAAGTAAAGATGTAATCTTTCAAGTAAATGGTGTTAGCTTAGGATTCTCTGGATGACGAGTAGTTGCTGAGAGAGTAAGTCTGTCGAGCTGTAGGCCCCATGTTAGATTATAAGGGAGGCTTTTGGATTTCAGTCAAAGAGGAATCTTGTGTCAGGATGGCATGAGTTGTGTCGGTTATGGAAACTAGATGGATGGTATGTCATAAGTGATGTGCTTTGGTAAGAAAATAAGGTTGTGAGGAACCCTTGGTTTTGTCGGCAGGTTGGTGAGGTGGCATGTAAGTTGGACTTGCCGCCAAGTATTAGTAATGTTCTCTGAGGTTAGTTGAGACATAAGTGTTGGAATGAGAGGTTTGAGATGTTAGAGTTGAGGAAGTATATTTTCGATATTTTGCTCGTGTTGGACCCTTAGTGTGTGGAAGCAAGTAAAGATTTGGTTTTCGAGGAGTAGTAAGTGAGGATCGCGGATTCTCAGGTTCGCCAGTTTTATTTTTTATCGATGAGTCTTGTGGTTTAGTTTAGTTTCTGCCGAGGAAAGTTCCCGAGAAGCCGAGTTGGAGATGAGAGGTTCCTAATTAGTTTCAGTCTTAGAGTGTAGCCCCTTTTCTTTTAAAATTCGAGGTCGAATTTTTTTTTTAAGGGGGGAGAATGTAACACCCGGAATTTTTTTATATATTTAATAATGAGTTTTTATTTAAGTTAATTTTAGCTTTATTTTTATTCGGTTTAATTGGAATGATTTAAATACAAATTTTGAATGTTCATGTTAGATAAATAAATGAGTTATTTTCCATATCCAATTAGTTTGATTTTTAAGGAGTAATTAAGTAAACTATTTGAGAAATGATTATATTTTGGTTATTCAAATTTTTTTTCCAAATGCATATTTATATAAGTAAAATTATATATTGGAAAATTATGGTAGAATTGTAAAGGATGTTTATAAAAGAATTTTTGGAAAATTGGTATTATAATTGATTAGTAGTATTAAATTTTAAGTTGGAAATTGATTATTTAATTTAATTTAATTGTGTGTTAGGACTAAATTGGAAATTTATTTTGGAATAAGGATTGAAAGTATAATGTTATTTTTATGGGGCTTTAATGGAAATTTGTGAGCTTGGTATTTTTGTAAATAAATATGCTCAGTGGTATTTTTGTAATTGTGTATTTTCAATAATTCGGATTTGGCCCAAATTAAATAGTTAAGGGCTTAATTGAAAGGCTAAAGGAAAGTTTGGGGGTTAAATTGGAATTTTGATGGATGAAATTGTAAGTAATTAAGGAAGTTGAGGGACCAAATTGTAATAAGAAAAAGTTCAGGGGTCAAATGTCGATATTGAAAGGAATGGAAATCGGGGAGAGAGAAAAGAAAGAAGGAAGAAGAAGAAAGGGAGGAGAGAGAGAGCCGTCGGCGTCCATGGTGCACGGACGCTGGAGGCCAGGCCGAGGGCGGATTTTCGGTAGAATTCTCCCCAGTCGAGATTCTTAGACAGTCAGTCCTAGGAGTCTAGACCTAGGATTAATGATCGATTGTTTCAGCGTTTTGATAAATTGTTTTCCGTGATTAGATGATCTGTCTGTTCGGCTCGCTCCAACCGAGGCACCGGAGCAGAGCTAGGAGGTCGCCCAATCCTGTGAGTTAAAGTCATTTAATCATTGCACTATTGCTAAGTCTGATTTTAATATGCTATTTTGGAAGTTTATGTTTAACATGGTTACTAATATCTCAACGTAATTAATTTTACTGGATTATTAATTATTGAAGATAATATGAGTATTATTATAGTAATGTTATAATAATTCCAAATATTATCAGTTTTCCACCTGAGCTGCCTGATGTTTTACTCTTAATTGTTAATCATTAATTTGATATGGTTGAATGGCTTCATTATACAATGATATTTATTAAATGGATGATTGTGTCTTGGGAAACGTGACTTGTAGAACATGTCGCCTGATGGGTTACATCAGGACCGCGTGCGTACCGGTAATGATCATGGACATGTAATAAGATTTTCATGGGTTTGCCACGGTCGAGCATGGCTCTCCGGGCTGATTTGTGTAAATTCGCCGGAGGTAAGGTCCCTGGTCGAGCATTGCTCTCGGGGCGCCAGCTTATTTGGATACTTAAGTGACCAGACTGGAGGTAAGGTCCCTGGTCGAGCATTGCTCTCGGGGCGCCAGTCTTATTGGATTAAGAGAGCCGAATGGCTACTAGATTTCTTATTTGGATATTTAAGTGACCAGACTGGAGGTAAGGTCCCTGGTCGAGCATTGCTCTCGGGGCGCCAGTCTTATTGGATTAAGAGAGCCGAATGGCTACTAGATTTTGGGGTTTAGGGTTCTACCGAGCCACTCGTCCCGTAAAAGTAAAAATATATTTTTATTTATTCATTTATTAATTTATTGTGGTATGATTATAATATGGATTGTATTTACGTGCATGGTTGATATTTTGATTTGAATGATTAATATTTTATGTGAAGGAAATAGTAGGGTATGATTATAGTATGGTTTGATATCGATTTGAATAATCTATGTTTTCCGAGAAGAAGCAATAGTCCCTAGATTATTTGATTTTAACTCACTCTCGAGGCCTCTATTTATGTTTTTTCGGATTCGGACTGTTAGTTCTCCTCGACTCTTATTCAAGAACTGACTCCTTCATCATCGGGTGATGTATTTGATTTGGTATGTAAATTGGTAAATCTTAGATTCTCCGCAGTAGTAATAGTAAATGTATCAGTTGTAAATTTTCTGAGCTTCGGGTCTCGCCTAGTTTTTCTGGTAGACCGAAGTAATTTTTGTAAAGTGTAACTATTAAGATAAATTGTGGCTTTAATAATATTAATTTGAGATGAGATTTGTTTAAATCAGTGAGTGTCAGGCTTACTATGGGTTTCGGTGGCCTTAAGCCTACCCATTCCCTAGTGCCGGTCACGGGCCCATGGGTGAGGTCGTGACATAGTGATACATAATTTTATTTATAATTTGACAAAATGCTACTTGGTTAATTAATGATGAATACGTCAACTACAAACTAGCCAAAACTTCCTTCACTTATTTTTAAACTGTAGCCATAGATCAAATCATTTGAGATCATGTAAAACCTCAAAGTCGTGAAACAAGATTTAACCAAGAAAAACCAATTAACCTAGATACAATTTAAATAGTAGTGATGTACTAATAAAAACAGATGAATTTTCTATGTTCAAAACATAACATTGTGGTCCCTTTATTCAGCTAGATTCTATAAACAATGCAAAAATGTGGTCCATTATTAAGGGACAATTCAAGTACACAAGTTGCACATAACACTCATTGGGCTTTGAACAATTTTGCAACCACATAAAATATTGGCATTTGAAGCTGTTCAACTAGTAAAATAAAGCCTCAAAATGCTCAAATTAAGAACAAGTAAGGAGAAGAAGGAGGAAGTCACTTGCTACGAATGTGGGAAGCAAAGACATATCAAACCAGATTATTGCAAGTACTTGAAGAGAAAGAAGGGAGAGAAAGAAAAGAAAAAGGGTTTGAAGGCTACTTGGAGTGATGCATCTTCATCCTCCAACAATGAAAGTGAAAGAGAAGAGGAGGCTAATCTTTGCTTCATGGAAAATATAGAAGACTCCCATAAGGTATGTTCCACTTCTCATTCATGCAATTCTTCTTCTTGTTCATCTTCTCATTCTTTTGGTGATGACTTGTTGGATGATAAGGATGAGCTCTTACAAAACATGCTTGCAAAACTAAATTCTTACAAAAATAAATGTTCTAGTTTGGAGAAAGACCTTAAGATTTCAAAAAAGAAAATTGCCTCCTTAAAAACCCCTAATGATGACTTAAGGAAATCATTTGATGGTGTTTCAAAAGAAAAACTATTTAAAGAGAATAATTTTTTGAAAAATGAAGTTGAAGAGCTTAAGAACTCAATTTTAAAATTTCATAAAGGGAAAGAGTCTGATATGCTATTTGTGTAGCTAAAATCTAAGGCAGTGAACCTATCGATGCAGACTAGCACAAATGGTGAATATCAAGGTCGTATTCTCGGGAAAGGGTGATCCTAGACCTACAGTAGCGTCTTCTGTTATCTAACCTAAACAAAATCAATGAAGTATTATGCTATGATTAAATATGAACAAACAATTAATTAAGTGTCAAATAATTTGAAAGGATTTAGGAAAACTCTCGAAGGAAAAAGCAAATCCTAGGGAACCTAAGCTAGTTGGATTTTAGTGAAGATAGAGATTATATTGATTATTAATTGCAATTACCCGTGGACGAAGTCTTAACTGAATTCGGTCTCCCTTTCGAGATAACCGAATTCCTAAACCAAATAACCTAAAGTTGGAATCTCTTCCTAACGATCAATTATTCAATTAGCATTAAGGTTTAAACTGCCTTTATTAAGCTTTGTTAATTCTTAATCCGGCTAGTCAATTACCCTTATCTCTAAATGATTATTAACCAGTTCTTGCTATTCAAATTTCCAATTACTAAATGAATTTCTCAATTACATGAAGTAATCTAAATACCGCAACTCACAACGTCTCATGAATAAAGTGATTTCTCATTAATAATGAAAGCAAGAAGAAACAAGCATTGATAATCAAAATCTCATAAACATTAAAAGCAATCCAACAACATAGGAACCCCAAATGGGTTTGACAATTTAGTTACTCATACTAATAAGCAACACAAAATAAAGAATAGATTCAGAAAAGTAAATTAAAGGCATATACACCCTTCTTCTTCAAGTTGGATGAGAAACCCCAAATTCCCAATTCAGAATAGTAAACCCTAATTTGCCTCTTGAATGCTCCTAAATCTTGTCTTGATCTTGAATTTGATGTTAAAACAGTTGTAATCCTTCCTCCAATAGATGAAATGAACTTTTAAGATCGAGTATTGAAGTCTGGAAGAAGATGGTCTAAGCTTGTATAATGGAAATCAAGTTAGAAAATCAAACCCTAATTCACTAAATCATTTTTGCCTATATAGTTCCTTCAACACGGCCGTGGTCAAGCCCGTGCTGATCAGCACAGGCGGAGTCCAGGCCGTGCTGGACCTCCATGTTCCGCATGTGTTGACTTCTTCCAGGGCGTGCCCTAGCCGATGCTGAGCCACCACGGGCCGTGGTGGCTTTGAAAACCATGCCAAAATGGCACTCTTAGAGGTCAACTATTTGATGATTCAGCACGACCGGAGTCCAGGCCATGCTCAACCTTGGAATGCTAGTCCTTGCTCAATTTGATGGATTCTGGTCCGTAATTGCGCGTATTTCCCTCGATTATTGATAATGTCCCTCGCTAATGACCTGAAACATGAAAGGAACCAAAAGACAGGTGATTCTAGCATAAAACGAGGTTATTATGCACAAAAATGTAAACAATTGGGCATGTAAATATGTATAATATGATGCATATCAAATCACCCCACACTTAAGCTTTTGCTTGTCCTCAAGCAATCAATAACTCAATACATTCACAAGCAAGAATCACCCCTCAGAATCCATGCTAAAGTTCACAACTCAACCTTGTTCGACATATAAAGAATGAAACTCAAGTAACTAACAAGTTATACACCCTTAAGGAAGAACTATAATAATATCATCTCGAAGCACAACTTATATAACAATTCAGCATTAAAGACTAAGAACCATTGCCTCACAGGAATCTCTCAAATCACTCACAGTGTTTACAAGTAAATAAGAAAATTCCCTCAATGCAGCTGCACAAAACCTGTTTACCATAAGCTTGCTCATAAATCTCATCTTCGCTACCGCGAATAATTGAATACCAAAATCAAAGGGTCTTTTCAAAGGTTGGAATGTGGCTGAGGTAAAGGTAAGAATATTTGGATAGAATTGTAAAGTATACTGAAAAATCATGCACTTATTTGAAATGAATGCTTCAGGAACTGAGTGCTAAAACAACAAAAATATTCACTAAGCCTTATTTGAAGTAAAGCATGCTCACAAGAGTTAAATTCAGAAGAGCTAAAAGTTAAGAAGTAAGTCATAAATTTTTTTTCTTTCTTTTTCTCTATATATATATTTTTTGATATTTACTATGTATATATATTACAACAGCTTATATAGGGGCTGTTGTGGTTAGTGACATAAACAATAAGAATGGATATCCAATTTGGATTGAAGGGAGCATCAAAGAATGACTAAAAAGACTAAGTGAATTAAGCACAATGTTAGGCACTATGATTCCATAAATGAAGAAACATAACACATAATTACTCAGTATACAGGGTGAAAGGAAAGACAAATGTATAGAATGGTGTATGTGTAGTGATTAGGTGTAAATTATAAAGAAAAGGTTAAGGCTCAAACTGGCTGACTAATGGAATAGAGGGTAGGCTTTTGACCAGATGTGGTGAAATCCTAAGTTGCCCAAATCATCTAATGGTATTCAAAAATTCATGTAACCGCAACAAGCATTACAAAGCAATTTGCTAGAAATGAAAGTAAGTACAGCGCACACTCAAACAAGAAAAGTAATGAGCATAATGCACAATGGATGCTCAATTTTGGTTCAAAAACTCACGTTTGAAGTGGCTAAAATTTACAATTGGTTCCCAGACTTATCAATTGAATCATCACATAAATTGAATACAAGATTGACATAATCAAAGTTCACAGTCAAAGATTGTAAATTTGCAAGGAACTCAAGTAACACCGGTTTAACCCGGCCAAATTGACATATTGAATACAATGAAATTGCTTTCAAAAACAAAAGATAAAGAGGGACAATCAAGTACTAGTATGTGAATTAAGTCATTAATTATGAAAGAATAAACTAAACTTGAATGTCATGAAAACCCTAGGTCCTAACATCCTAAGAATATATCATTGCCTTTAAACAATTAAGGGATACCTACCCCACACTTGAGTATAACACTGTCCACAGTGTTAGAAAAATTAAAACTGGGTATAGCACATAACTAGCATATCATAATCATTGAAGATCATACTAAATGTACATATCAAGATGGCAAAGCAAAGTCTTCTACTAAAATAAATTAACATGAAAGAAAAATGAAAGGAAATAACATAAAATTGGAAATGCAAAAAGAAAAGAAAAGAAAGTAAAATAAAATAAAGAAGGAAAATAAAAAGGAAAAGGAAAAAGAAAAATGGCATAAATTTCTGTTTCATTGCTGGTAGTTTACCGAAGGCGCATCCTCACTGGCTGGATCTGCTGGAGGATGAGGAGTAGGGGAATTCGCTGAAGGAGGGGGCAGTGGTGGTGGCACAGGGTCCGTGAAGCATCCTGCTAGATCGAACTCTATATCATCGATGAACCACTGATTTTGTGCTCCGGTCTCCACCATCTTTTTAATCTGCTCCACCATTAGGTCTGTCTGGGTGGCCTGCCTCTCCCACCCATGCATAAGCTGCTGGAGCATATCATTTAAACCTCGAAACTGTGCCTTAGTCTCCTATTGAAACTGCCCAAACTCCTATCTCTGCTATGCAAACTCAGTATAGTGTTGCTGTTGTAAATCACAGACTCGATCTAGTCGGTCAGCCAAAGCACTAATCTGAGCACTCGATGTCCCTATAGAATAAGAAGATGAGGCTCCAGATGTAGGCATAAACACTCTAGCTGTGTTAGGAATCCTAACATCTGGAATCCCAGTCTAGCTGTTGCCTCTCTAGCCTCCCTGACTATTGCGTTCACGAGCCTATACTCTATGCCATGTGGGTGTCGAGTAGCCTTGATGATCTGCATGCTGATCATCTGTCTGATCCCTAGTGGTGTCATGTCACCAATTTGTGAAAGCTCTGACAGACAGTCATCTAATACATCCAGTCTTTTGGCTAACCTAGTTAAGTATGGGCCAAAACAGCAGTGCATCTTCTTCTAGGTGTTTATTATAAATGAACGGATTTGTCGAGCTAACAAATATCCCAAGTCAAGCTTCTTACGATGTTGCATAGCCCATAGAATGAAGACATCGGTCTGTGTTACCACTCTAAAACTATCTCCTCTGCCTATAATTGTGTAAGCTAATAAAGTGTGGAGATAGCGAAGATGATCTAGAAGGCTAGACGCCTTAGACCTGTTGGGGTAGTACGATTCCGGCCTGAGTACCAATGAAAACCGCATAGTGTCGTATGATATTGGGTTGATGTAGAGACATCCCTGATACTCCTCACCCGAGGTCTCCTGCTCAGTCCAGAATCCCAAGTGCATGCCAAATTGTGGAACTAACATTGAGAACTCCCTTCCCCCAAGTCTGAAGTAAACTGCATCAGGCTGATGCCAGTTTATGATATGTTGCTACAGGAAAAATGTGTTGAGGAATTCAATCGTAAGCTCGCGTAGGTTGGCTCAATGATGTCGAAGAATCATGCGCATGGCAGAGTTTCGAACAGAGCATGCACATCCTGAGCCAATCCCACTCTTTCCAGGGATACAAAGTCGATGCAACGTCCCGCCATCACTTGCTTCCATCTTATGACTTGGAATTGACTCTCGTTATCTACATTAGGAAATGTCTATAATGGATGACGACCAGGTGCGGGTGGATTTGCAGTCGGTGCTGCGGTGGAGTCTTTGGTACTGATGAAGGTGAAGTGGAGGAAGATGTTCCTTTACCACGCGGGCGCTTGCTAGTAGCTGCGTGTTGCGGTTGCTTTCGACGTGATTGATCGCGGTCCCTCATATTACCTAATGTAATGAATCATTAGCATTCGAATAAGAAATCAAGTTAATCATAAATTATACCGAAAATTAAATAGCATAATGGCTATAATTTGACTAACAGAAAACTTTAGTCTTAACATTAAGACTAAAGCCTAAATCTCCTGCATAAAACTAGTTCATAATTACATTCCAGCCTACTTTATCGTGCACTAAATAAAGCAATTTTATGCTAACAACGATAGATGATCGATTTCCAAAGGAGCACTTGTATACATTGAAGGTATATTCCGATTCTCCTTGGTTTTCTGATTATGCTAACTATCTTGTGGCTAGGGTCTTACCAAAGGGTATGACTTATCAGAAAAAGAAGAAATTCTTTGCTGATTTGAAATACTACATTTGGGAAGATTCCTTCCTATATCGAGTGTGTGCAGACCAGGTCATTCGTCGATGTGCTTATGGCAAAGAGAGTCTCCAGATTTTGAGGCACTGTCATGAAGGACCTGCAGGAGGCCATCAAGCGGCGAACCATACTGCTAGGAAGGTGTTGGATGCAGGCTTTTATTAGCCAACTATCTTCTAGGATGCTAGGACATTTGTTCAGGTTTGCGACGCTTGTCAGCGCTCAGGTAATATCTCTGCCCGTGATGAAATGCCCCAAACCAATATGCAGACAGTTGAGATATTCGATATTTGGGGTATTGACTTCATGGGACCCTTCCCTTCTTCAAATGGTAATAAGTATATCCTCATGGCTGTTGAGTAGTTCTCCAAATGGCCTGAGGCACAGGCCTTACCTACTGACGATGCTAGAATTGTTTGCAGGTTCCTTAAAAGGTTATTTGCTAGGTTCGGCACACCTAGAGCGCTAATTAGTGACAGGGGAACACATTTCTGCAACGCTCAATTAGAGAAGGCACTCAGGCACTATGGTGTAACGCATCGGTTATCTACTTCCTATCACCCACAAACCAGTGGGCAAGTTGAGGTTACTAATAGGGGTTTAAAATGAATCTTAGAGAGAACTGTGGTTGTAAGTCAGAAGAATTGGGCTTCAAGACTGGATGATGCATTATGGGCATTTAGAACTGCATATAGGACCTCCATAGGTTTTACGCCCTATAGGCTGGTGTATGGGAAGTCTTGTCATTTACCTATCGAATTAGAACATAGGGCTCTTTGGGCCCTTAAAACTTGCAATTTTGATGTTGATTTTGTAGGTAAGGAAAGACAGTGGCAACTAGGTGAATTGGAGGAATGGCGTCAACAAGCATATGAAAACTCCTCAATTTACAAGGCAAAGACAAAGAAGTGGCACGATCAGAGGCTCAAAGGTCCCAAGGAGTTTCAGAGTGGAGATAGAGTATTGCTATATAACTCACGTCTTCGGTTGTTCCCAGGGAAGCTCATGAGTCGATGGTCGGTGTCATTCGTGGTTAAGCAAGTTTTCTCATATGGCATAGTCGAGCTTCATCATCCTGAGAAGGCTGATTTCAAGGTCAATGGACATAGGCTCAAGGTGTATCATGGAAACTCGTTGGAGACTGAGCAGCAGGTTAACATGATTATGTACCTACAATGATGATCCATATTGAGTCCAACTAAATGACTCAAGAACCAAAAAGAAGCGCCCTTGGGAGGCACTCCCATTCTAGTTTTATGTTCTTTTCTTCAGTCCACTTTTATGTTATCATTCGTTTGCATGCTTGTTGATCTTTAGAACACTTACTTTATATATTAAACATAGTTGTATTAACTTAGGGTTTGAGTAATTTAAGTCAGATTTTTGGTAATTGGTGAAGAGGGACTTCCCCGTTTGATTTATTTACTTGATTTATAGCCTAAATGTGTGCATATATGTATTAAATGCAGGTAGGGAGTTCGGCGACTCGAGATGGCAAAGGAAAGCCCGGACGCCACCCTTCCACCACGGTTTCCGTGGGCATCACAGGCTGCAACACCAGGCCATGCTTATCAGCACGGCCGGAGTCAAGCTCGTGATGAGGATGCACATGTAGAATTTGGGAATTCAGTCGTCCACCACGGCTTCCGAGGCCACCATAGGCTGCATCACCAGGCTTTGCTGGTCACCACACCCGTGCCCGAGCCCATGATGGAGATGCACATAAAGCACGGGCCGAGTCCTGGTTGTGTTGACCAGCACGGCCTTGCCCTCGCCCGTGCTGACCCCCGTGACTATAAAAGGAGGCCTTTTCAAAATCTTCCTAGCTTTCCCTCTCTAAGCTCCAAGGTGTTGTTTTCTTCCTTGTCTTTGATTTTTCTTACCTGTCTCAGTAACTTCAAGTAAGTCTCTTCGCCTTTTGCTTTTATTTGATTAAATTTGATTTTCTTTTATGCATTTATTTTATTTAGGACATTTTGATATGCTTTGGTAGTTTTACTTTGTTACACTGCTTCAATTTGACCTCGATTAGATTTAATTAATACTAGTTGCTATGTTTGATGTGAATTCGACTATGAAATGATAAGTGTGGGGTTCGGCAGCAATAAAGTTTATTTATGGCATTTTATTATGAACATGAGACAACTATCCAAAAAAGTGGTATGTATTTTAATACGAGAAAATAACCTCGTAAGAGGGGTATATTTTTCAAGATTAGAAAACAACCCCGTAAGAAGGGTACATCTTTCAACATGAGAAAACTATCCAAAAAAGTGGTATGTATTTTAATACAAGAAAAAAACCTCGTAAGAGGGGTATATTTGTCAAGATTAGATAACAACCCCATAAGAGGTGTATATCTTTCAGCATGAGAAAACAACCTCAAAAAAGTGGTATATATTTTAATACGAGAAAACAACCTCGTAAGAGGGGTATATTTGTCAAGATTAGATAACAACCCCATAAGAGGTGTATATCTTTCAGCATGAGAAAACAACCCCAAATAAGTGGTATATATTTTAATATGAGAAAACAACCTCGTAAGAGCAGTTTATTTATCAATATTATAAAACAACCTCGTAAGAGGGTATATTTGCCAATATTAGAAAACAACCCCGTAAGAGGGGTATATCTTTCAATATGAGAAAACAACCCCATAAAAGTGGTATATTTGTCATTTTGAGAAAACAACCCCGTAAGAGGGTTATATCTTTCAACATGAGAAAACAACCCCAAAAAAGTGGTATATTTATCAAAATGAGAAAACAAACCCGTTAGAGGGGTATATTTGTCCATATTAGAAAACAACCCCATAAAAGGGGTATGTTTGAGAATATTAGAAAACAACACCGTAATAGGGGTATATTTGTCAATATCAGAAAATGACCCTGTAATAAGGATATTTTGTCAATATTAGAAAACAACCCCGTAAGAGGGGTATGCATGTCAATATTAGAAAACAACCCCGTAAGAGGGGTATATCTTTCAACATGAGAAAATAACCCCAAAAAAGGGGTCTATTTGTCAATATTACAAAACAACCCCGTAAGAGGGTTATCTTTCAACATAGGAAAACAACCCCAAAAAGTAGTACAATTTTAATACAAGAAAATAACCTCGTAAGAGGGGTATATTTGTCAATATTAGAAAATAACCCCGTAACAGGGGTATGTTTGTTAATATTAGAAAACAACCCCATAAGAGGGGTATGTTTGCCAATATTAGAAAACAACCCCGTAAGAGGGGTATATTTGTAACTATTAGAAAACAACCCCGTAAAAGGGTTGTCTTTCAACATGAGAGAAGAACCCTAAAATTTTGATATATTTTTTCAAACGAGAAAACATCCCCGTAAGAGGGGGTATATTTATCAATATTAGAGAACAACCCCGTAAGACGGTTACATCTTTCAACATGAGAAAACAACTGTATATTTAACAATATGAGAAAACAACCCCGTAAAAGGGGTATATCTGTCAATATTAGAAAACAACCCCGTAAGAGGGGTATATTTGTCAATATTAGGAAATAACCTCTTAAGAGGGATATATCTTTCAACATGACAAAACAACCAAAAAAATTTGTATATTTCATAATACGAGAAAAGAACCCCGTAAGAGGAGTATATTTGTCAATATTAGAGAACAACCTCGTAAGCGTGTTATATCTTTCAACTTAAGAAAACAACCCCAAAAAAGTGGTATATTTTTTGATACCAGAAAACAACCCCGTAAGAGGAGTATATTTGTCAATATGAGAAAATAACACCAAATAAGTGGTATATATTTTAATATGAGAAAACAACCTCGTAAGAGGAGTTTATTTATCAATACTAGAAAACAACCCCGTAAGAGGGGTATATTTGTCAATATTAGAAAATAACCCCGTAACAGGGGTATATCTTTCAACATGAGAAAACAACCCCAAAAAGTGGTATATTTATCAAAATGAGAAAACAACCCCGTTAGAGGGGTATATTTGTCCATATTAGAAAACAACCCCGTAAAAGGGGTATGTTTGTGAATATTAGAAAACAACACCGTAAGAGGGGTATATTTGTCAATATCAGAAAATGACCCTGTAATAAGGATATTTTGTCAATATTAGAAAACAACCCCGTAAGAGGGGTATGCATGTTAATATTAGGAAACAACCCTGTAAGAGGGGTATATCTTTCAACATGAGAAAATAACCCGCAAAAAGCGGTCTATTTGTCGATATTACAAAACAACCCCGTAAGAGGGTTATCTTTCAACATAAGAAAACAACCCCAAAAAGTAGTATAATTTTAATACAAGAAAATAGCCTCGTAAGAGGGGTATATTTGTCAATATTAGAAAATAACCCCGTAAGAGGGGTATGTTTGTTAATATTAGAAAACAACACCGTAAGAGGGGTATGTTTGCCAATATTAGAAAACAACCCCGTAAGAGGGGTATATTTGTAACTATTAGAAAACAACCCCGTAAAAGGGTTATCTTTCAACATGAGAGAAGAACCCTAAAATTTTGATATATTTTTTCAAACGAGAAAACATCCCCATAAGAGGGGTTATATTTATCAATATTAGAGAACAACCCCGTAAGACGGTTACATCTTTCAACATGAGAAAACAACTGTATATTTAACAATATGAGAAAACAACCCCGTAAGAGGGGTATATTTGTCAATATTAGAAAACAATCCCGTAAGAGGGGTATATTTGTCAATATTAGGAAACAACCTCTTAAGAGGGATATATCTTTCAACATGACAAAACAACCAAAAAAATTGGTATATTTCATAATACGAGAAAAGAACCCCGTAAGAGGAGTATATTTGTCAATATTAGAGAACAACCTCGTAAGCGGGTTATATCTTTCAACTTAAGAAAACAACCCCAAAAAAGTGGTATATTTTTTAATACCAGAAAACAACCCCGTAAGAGGAGTATATTTGTCAATATGAGAAAATAACACCAAATAAGTGGTATATATTTTAATATGAGAAAACAACCTCGTAAGAGGAGTTTATTTATCAATACTAGAAAACAACCCCGTAAGAGGGGTATATTTGCCAATATTAGAAAATAACCCCGTAACAGAGGTATATCTTTCAACATGAGAAAACAACCCCAAAAAAGTAGTATATTTGTCATTATGAGAAAACAACCCCGTGAGAGGGGTCTATTTGTCAATATTAGAAAATAACCCCGTTAGAGCGGTATATCTTTCTACATAAGACAACAACCCAAAAAGAGTTGTATAATTGTCAATATGAGAAAACAACCCCGTAACAGGGGTATAATTGTCAATATTAGAAAACAACCCCGTAAGAAGGGTATATCTTTCGACATGAGAAACAACCCCAAAAAAGTGGTATATTTATCAAAATGAGAAAACAACCCCGTTAGAGGGGTATATTTGTCCATATTAGAAAACAACCCCGTAAGAGGGGTATGCTTGTGAATATTAGAAAACAACACCGTAAGAGGGGTATATTTGTCAATATCAGAAAATGACCCTGTAATAAGGATATATTTGTCAATATTAGAAAACAACCCCGTAAGAGGGGTATGCATGTCAATATTAGAAAACAACCCCGTAAGAGGGGTACATCTTTCAACATGAGAAAATAACCCCAAAAAGGGGTCTATTTGTCAGTATTACAAAACAACCCCGTAAGAGGGTTATCTTTCTACATAAGAAAACAACCCCAAAATGTAGTATAATTATAATACGAGAAAATAACCTCGTTAGAGGGGTATATTTGTCAATATTAGAAAATAACCCCGTAAGAGGGGTATGTTTGGTAATATTAGAAAACAACCCCATAAGAGGGGTATGTTTGCCAATATTAGAAAACAACCCCGTAAGAGGGGTATATTTGTAACTATAAGAAAACAACCCCATAAAAGGGTTGTCTTTCAACATGAGAGAAGAACCCTAAAATTTTGATATATTTTTTAAAACGAGAAAATATCCCCGTAAGAGGGGGTATATTTATCAATATTAGAAAACAACCACGTAAGACGGTTACATCTTTCAACATGAGAAAACAACTCCAGAAAAGTGGTATATTTAACAATATGAGAAAACAACCCCGTAAGAGGGGTATATTTGTCAATATTAGAAAACAACCCCGTAAGAGGGGTATATTTTTCAATATTAGGAAACAACCTCTTAAGAGGGATATATCTTTCAACATGACAAAAGAACCAAAAAAATTGGTATATTTATCAAAATGAGAAAACAACCCCGTTAGAGGGGTATATTTGTCCATATTAGAAAACAACCCCGTAAGAGGGGTATGCTTGTGAATATTAGAAAACAACACCGTAAGAGGGGTATATTTGTCAATATCAGAAAATGACCCTGTAATAAGGATATATTTATCAATATTAGAAAACAACCCCGTAAGAGGAGTATGCATGTCAATATTAGGAAACAACCCCGTAAGAGGGGTATATCTTTCAATATGAGAAAATAACCCCAAAAAAGCGGTCTATTTGTCAATATTACAAAACAACCAATGGATGCACTACTATTTACAAACCTGAAAAGAAAAATTTTGGAGAGGGGTGAGCCTCCAGCTCAGTAAATAAATAATCAACATAATCTATATCACATACACTTAATACAATTTCCACCCAATCACATAACTTTCCATGATATTCATAGTTTAGGTATAAAGTCATACCATTCTACTCAATTCATTACAACCATCATAGAAGAAATACAATTCAACAATTATGGTTAGTTCTTACAGCTTGTGGATCCCCTTTAATGTGCTGCTCCGCCTCATCCTCACATATCACACACGTAAGCTGGTCCGCCTCATCTCACATTATACACTTTTATAGCCTCTCTAGGCTTTAGCCTCCCAAGGCTTTATATATATATATATTTTTTTTTTCACAGGGGAATCCACCATTCACATGCACATATGCACTTAACATCACAATTCAATCATTTCACTTATATCATATTTCAGCAATAACAATTGTTCCACTCAACACCAATCATTTCAATCTCAGTCATTCAAACATAAACAATATTAAGCAAACGCAACCATTTGCGGAACATTTGATTAAATATATGAACATAGCAAATATTAACTATTTACTTACTCAAAATATACTTATTCCTTTAGCATATAAGAACCTCCTTTCTCTACAACTTCCTTTCCAGGCCTTTGAGTACCTGTCAACACATTCATCAATTCACATTTCATGCATATTACAAATATTCATAGGTCTAACTCTTCCTCTAAGACTCTCAATTACTGTTTTAATATCCTATAAATATTTTCCATCTAGTTAAATACCAATTTAACTCAAATTAACATCAATAAATTGCATAAAACTAATCTCCAACATTTCTGTTTTCTAGACAGAATTTAGTACCAAGGTATATTTATTGCTGGGCAAAATTGGCTTAATACAAAAATCTCATATTAAATAAAAATATCCATTTATGTGTCTAGTTTCATCTCCAAGAAGAATTACTCAATTCCGACTTCTATAGATTTAATTATTTTCAAATTACTGAGCAAGGGTCATACAGCTAGTTGTACCCGAGCAGCAATCTGTTTGCTCAATTTAAGCAACCAAAACGGCAAAAATAGCAAAATCACAAAACTACAAAGTTATAGAGGACTCTTTAAAATTTCCATAGACACCAATTAAGCTTAATTTGGACTTATATAACCCATGTTATGCCTAAAATACAGAACATCAAGGTTGCTGGAATTTTGACAGTTTTCTATCTTAACATACTTAAACTTAAATCAAACTTAATCTTTATGCAATCATTCAATACTCTACTAATTCATGATAATCAGACCTTTAATTAATCAAATGAGAGCATCAAATGAAGTTTTTCCAATTTGTAATCAAGAACCCTAATGACAAATTAATAACACTCAAGTAACAACTTACCAATTTCAGCTTTTGGGTTGCTAATATGCTTAAATCCTTTAGCTTTAGCTTGGCTCCTTCAATAGTTGGCAAAATCCTATCTTAATCTTAAGTTTTCTAGGTATTCCACTCCTCTCTCTTATTCCAAATTTTGTGTTTTTGGCCATGTACGAATTTTAGAGAAATGAAGAGGTAAAATGAGCTTGCTCATGGTTCCAATTTCCAATATTCCTCTCTTAATGCCACCACCTACTAAACTATTTTTATCACCCTAAATTAATTCTTACTAACCATATATAGGTACTAACTTTTAATTGTATCTTTTAAGTCCAATCTATTTACCCAACCTTCAACTATTGGTTCAATTAAGTCTTAAGGCTTAATACACATAACCCAAGTACTTAATCAACTTATCTAAATTAATAATCTAATATCATGCTTCTTATTCTCTACTTATAATTAATATATATCTGTTCTCATAAAATAAAAATATCATTGATATACCATCATATGCCCAATGATTAAATATAAATGCACATAACATGGATGATGAGAAAATGCAGGCGTTACAACTCTCCCTTCCTTAAGAAATTTCGTCCTCGAAATTTTAACAACTCACCAACATTGCAATGGAATAGATGCGGATACTTCTGTCTCATATGCTCTTCCACTTCCCAAGTTGTTTCTCTTGGTGAATGATGACTCCACTTAATTTTGACCATAGGAATGTCTTTCTTTCTCAATTTCTTAACTCTTCGATCAAGAATTTCTATCGGCTCTTCCACATATGTCAACTTTTCTGTGATTGCTATCTCTGGCTCTGGAATGATATGACTAGGATCTGATCTATATCGCCTTAACATAGAAACGTGAAAAATATCATGAATAGAAGACAGCTCTGTAGGTAATGCTAACCTATAAGCCAATGGTCCAACTCTTTCAATAATTTCATAAGGTCCTACATACCTCGGACTCAATTTCCCTTGTTTACCAAACCTTAATATTCCTTTCCATGGTGATACCCGTAAGAATACTTTATCACCCACAATATATTCTATTTCCCTTCGATGCAAATCAGCATAACTCTTTTGTCTGTCCTGTGCTACTTTCAAATTCTTTTTAACTATCTCTATTTTATCCATTGTTTCTTGTACCAATTCTGGACCTTCAAGCTGTCTTAAACCTTCAACATCCCAGCATACTAGACTTCTACATTTCCTCCCATACAAAGCTTCATAAGGAGCCATACCGATACTAGAATGAAAACTGTTGTTATACGCAAATTCCATCTGTGGTATGTAATCATCCTAGTTACCCTTGAACTCAAGTGTGCAAGCCCTCATCATATCTTCTAATGTCTGAATAGTTCTTTCTGATTGCCCATCTGTTTGAGGATGAAAAGCTGTACTAAAATGAAGCTTAGTACCATATGCTTTCTGCAAACTCTCCTAGAAACGAGAAGTAAATCTGGGATCCCTATCTGATACAATAGATATAGGCACACCATGCAATCTAACAATCTCAGAAATATACAATTCAGCAAGTTTATCAAGTGAATCTGTTTGCTTCATAGGTAAGAAATGAGCACATTTAGTAAGTCGATCAACAATTACCCAAATAGCATCATGCTTGTTAAATGTACGCGGCAATCCCATAACAAAATCCATAGTAATCTTATCCCACTTCCACATAGGTATAGATAAAGAATGAAGTTTACCTGCAGGTGCCTGGTGCTCTCCTTTCACTTGCTGACATGTCAAACACTTACTCACAAATTCTGCCACATCCTTCTTCATTGTCGGCCACCAATAATAAGGCTTCAAATTTTTGTACATTTTGGTACTTCCAGGATGCATTGCATAAGGTGCATAGTGCGCTTCATGCATGATTTCCTTTCTCAAATTTCCTACATCAGGTACACATACACGATTTCTATTCAATAACACACCATCATCTTTCAACACAAATTGTGTATTCTTTCCTTCTTGTACTCTACCCTTCATCCTTTGCAAATAAGAATCTTCACACTGTGCATCTTTAATTTTATCTCCAATCAAAGGCTTTACTTGTAATGTGGCTAACAGATCATCGTCATAAACATAAAACTTCACATCCATAGCAGTGCAACTAAATATTCTACATTGTAACAAATCATACTTGAAAAAATTTCCATTGACTTCCTACTTAAAGCATCAGCAACAACATTTGCTTTTCCAGGATGATAATCAATAGTGCAATCATAATCCTTCAGAAGCTCAATCCATCTTCGTTGTCTCAGATTCAACTCTTTGTGCGTAGGGATATATTTCAAACTCTTATGATCAGTAAATATCTGAAATGTCTCCCCGTATAAATAATGTCGCCATATCTTCAATGCATGTACAATAGCTACTAATTCAAGATCATGTGTAGGATAATTCAGCTCATGAGGTCGTAATTGTCTTGAAGCATAAGCTATAACCTTCCCATGCTGCATTAAGACACATCTAAGTCCTTGCCTAGAAGCATCGATATACAACATAACCTCCATTTCGGATGGCAATGCGAGTATCGGTGTAGTAGTAAGCCTTTTCTTCAACTCTTGAAAATTTTGATCACATAACTCCGTCCACTAGAATGGCACATTCTTCTTTAACAAAGCTGTTAGAGGCTTAGCAATAACTGAAAAATCTTTTACAAATCTTCTATAATAGCCAGCTAACCCAAGAAAACTTCGAACTTCAGAAACATTTCTAGGCGGTTCCCATTCAATAATTGCTTTAATCTTTGATGAATCTGGTTGCACTCCATGTTTAGAAATAATATGCCCTAAGAATGCAATTTCCTCCATCCAAAACTTGCATTTGTTGAATTTTATGCATACAACTGTTTTTCCTCAAAATCATGAAACAATTCTCAAGTGTTGTTCATGTTCTTCCCGGGCTTCTAGAGTAAATCAGAATATCATCAATGAACACAATAACAAAGTGATCTAAATATGGCTGGAAAGTCTTGTTCATCAGTGACATAAAAACAGCAGGAGCATTTGTTAAACCAAATGGCATCACAATAAATTCATAGTGCCCATACCTTGTTCTGAATGCTGTCTTGGCAATAGATTTCTCTTCAACCCGGAGTTGCCAATAACCTGATCTTAAATCAATTTTAGAGAACACAGTTGCACCTTTTAACCGATCAAGCAAATCATCAATTCTCGGCAATGGATATTTATTCTTCACTGTAATCCTATTCAATTGCCTATAATCAATACATAATCGCATACTACCATCCTTTTTCTTCACAAACAGAACTGGTGCTCCCCAAGGTGAAGTACTTGGCCTGATGAAACCTTTATCAAGTAACTCTTCTAATTGCTTCTTTAATTCTTTCAATTCTAATGGAGCCATTCTGTATGGTGCAATGGAAATAGGTGTCATACCAGGGATGATGTCAATCTCAAAATCAACCTCTCGATTTGGTGGCAAACCGGGCAAATCATCTAAGAATATGTTAGGAAATTCTCCGACCAACGGAATGTCTAATACCCCTGGACTGACCTTAGTAGTATCTATAAAACTAATTAGATATGCTTCACATCCATTTTTAATTAATCGACATAACACGAAATCAAACAATTAGGAATTGTCTTCCTTTCACCCACCATTACTATTTTCATTTCTCCTTGTATTTCCATAGCCACTTCCTTCGTTTTACAATCAACAATAGCATGATTTCTTGACAACCAATTCATCCCCAAAATAACATCAAACTCTCTAAGATTAATAACAACCAAATCTGCATGTAGTTTGACACTATCTACTACTACAGGACATGATCTCACTATCGTATTTACTGTGATAATACCCCTAGCAGGCATAGATACATATATATCATAACCTAATGCCTATATATTAGCATGAACATGCGATGCAAAATCATGTGATATGAATGAACATGTGGATCCAGGATCAATAAGAACATGTGCATCAGAATCATGAATAGAAAGTATACCAGTAACAATTTCAGGTGCTACAAATGCTTCATTTCTAGTAGTAGCAAATACTCTAGCTTGTGCTTGTGGTTGACCAATTTGTTCTGATGGTGTTGCTGAAATAGTTAAACCTCCTCTACCACCTCTTCCTCTGCCTCTGCCTGAACCAACTGGAATATTTTCACCAACACTACTCTGACCCACTGTATAAGATTCTCCAGCATTATTTCTTCTCATAGGACAATCTCTAGAATAATGTCCCGGCCTACTACAAGTAAAACATACTATTGGTCTAGGTCCCCAACATTCTCCAAGATGTCTCCTGCTGCACGAGGACAAACAGGGAGCAAACCCTCTATCGGGCTGAAACTTGTCCTCCCTCAAGTCCGGATGAATTGTATCCACCTCTACTATAAGGTACTGTGGAGGATCTACTAGACTGACCACCAAACCCTCGTCCACGATAACTACTCCACGTGAATTAGAGCCTCTAAACGAAGAAATACTAATATGTCTTGGACGATTACTATAAGCACCAATGATCTTCTTCTTTTTAGCTTCCATAGTATTCCTTTCAAATGATGTTTCTTCAGCTCTCAAAGCAGCTTCAATTGAGGCATTGTAATTATGAGGTTTCACTGCCATTTTCTCACGAATGTCAAGCCTCAAACCCATCTCAAATTTCTTTCTTTTCAGTTCTTCAGTGGCTATTTCTTCTGGTGCATACTTACATAATCTCACAAATTGAACTTCGTACTCTGCAACTAACATATCATTCTGTTTGAACTGAAGAAATTCAAGCTTCTTTCTGTCTCTATAAATTTCTGGAGTATACTTCTCAGCAAATTCTCTCAAGAAATCATTCCAAGTCAAAGTGATTGGTCTATCTTTGCTTCTTAAAACTGTTTCCCACCAATCAAGTGCATCTTTTTCTATTAAAGATATTGTATATAGAAGCCTTTGTTCGGATGTGCAATTAAATCTATCCAACACCCTTTCTGTATTTCGTAACCATTCCTCAGCGTCAGCAGGATCAGTAGTACCTTGAAAAACATTAGCACCTTGTTTCCTAACTCTTTCATAATTCTTATCTATCACAGCCTTTTGTTGTTGAGTCTGAGGTGCCGGTGCTTGTTGTTGAGCTGCCCGTTGCATCAGAAAATCCATAAACTGTTCCATAACATTTTGTACATTCGATTGTGCAGCATTTTCAGAATGTAACTCATGCTCATCATGTTGATCATGTTCAGATGCATTTTCATGACCATGCACAAACTCTAATGACTTATCTGGGCCAGTTGCGTGTTCTCCTTGTCTCTCCATCTATATATATGAAATGCAAATATTCAGTCAAGTTCAAAGAACATATATCATATGCTTAATGATGTGCAACATGAATCTACTCACAATGAATCTAATCCCTGCTCTGATACCACTAAAATGTAACACCCCCATCACATGCTAACCAATAAACATTAGCCAGGAAGCATACAAGCGTCGTAGAATATATACTACAGGTAGATAGGTCAATATGTAGGTTGATAAGAATCCAGACACAAGGTTATTAACATATAAACATATGATTATACTTAAACATCATTTAACAAGTATTACAAACATCTTCTTATGCCTTATAAGGCATACTTCCATATATATCACATAACTGCATACAAAAATGCATCAGGAGGAGACTTCACAAAACTGGCCCAAATTGACAGAACTGCTAAAAGCTAGACTTCGCATACAACCAACGGATGCACTACTATTTACAAACCTGAAAAGAAAAATTTTGGAGAGGGGTGAGCCTCCATTTCAGTAAATAAATAATCAACATAATCTATATCACATACACTTAATACAATTTCCACCCAATCACATAACTTTCCATGATATTCATAGTTTAGGTATAAAGTCATACCATTCTACTCAATTCATTACAACCATCATAGAAGAAATACAATTCAACAATTATGGTTAGTTCTCACGGCTTGTGGATCCCCTTTAATGTGCTGCTCCGCCTCATCCTCACATATCACACACGTAAGGCCTCGCCTCATCTCACATTATACACTTTTATAGCCACTCTAGGCTTTAGCCTCCCAAGGCTTTATATATATATCTTTTTTTTTCACAGGGGAATCCACCATTCACATGCACATATGCACTTAACATCACAATTCAATCATTTCACTTATATCATATTTCAGCAATAACAATTGTTCCACTCAACACCAATCATTTCCATCTCAGTCATTCAAACATAAACAATATTAAGCAAACGCAAACATTTGCGGAACATTTGATTAAATATATGAACATAGCAAATATTAACTATTTACTTACTCAAAATATACTTATTCCTTTAGCATATAAGAACCTCCTTTCTCCACAACTTCCTTTCTAGGCCTTTGAGTACCTGTCAACACATTCATCAATTCACATTTCATGCATATTACAAATATTCATGTAAATGCGAGTTCTAATGCATTACAAGATCATCCCCTCTCTAATTCATAGGTCTAACTCTTCCTCGAAGACTCTCAATTACTGTTTTAATATCCTATAAACATTTTCCATCTAGTTAAATACCAATTTAACTCAAATTAACATCAATAAATTGCATAAAACTAATCTCCAATATTTCTGTTTTCTAGACAGAATTTAGTAAGGTATATTTATTTCTGGGAAAAATTGGCTTAATACAAAAATCTCATATTAAATAGAAATATCCATTTATGCGTCTAGTTTCATCTCCAAGAAGAATTACTCAATTCCGACTTCTATAGATTTAATTATTTTCAAATTACTGAGCAAGGGTCATACAGCTAGTTGTACCCGAGCAGCAATCTGTTTGCTCAATTTAAGCAACCAAAACGGCAAAAATAGCAAAATCACAAAACTACAAAGTTATAGAGGACTCTTTAAAATTTCCATAGACACCAATTAAGCTTAATTTGGACTTATATAACCCATGTTATGCCTAAAATACAGAACATCAAGGTTGCTGGAATTTTGACAATTTTCTATCTTAACATACTTACACTTAAATCAAGCTTAATCTTTATGCAATCATTCAATACTCTACTAATTCATGATAATCAGACCTTTAATTAATCAATGAGAGCATCAAATGAAGTTTTTCCAATTTGTAATCAAGGACCCTAATGACAACTTAATAACACTCAAGTAACAACTTACCAATTTCAGCTTTTGGGTTGCTAATATGCTTAAATCCTTTAGCTTTAGCTTAGCTCCTTCAATAGTTGGCAAAATCCTATCTTAATCTTAAGTTTTTCTAGGTATTCCACTCCTCTCTCTTATTCCAAATTTTGTGTTTTTGGCCATGTACGAATTTTAGAGAAATGAAGAGGTAAAATGAGCTTGCTCATGGTTCCAATTTCCAATATTCCTCTCTTAATGCCACCACCTACTAAACTATTTTTATCACCCTAAATTAATTCTTACTAACCATATATAGGTACTAACTTTTAATTGTATCTTTTAAGTCCAATCTATTTACCCAACCTTCAACTATTGGTTCAATTAAGTCTTAAGGCTTTATACACATAACCCAAGTACTTAATCAACTTATCTAAATTAATAATCTAATATCATGCTTCTTATTCTCTACTTATAATTAATATATATCTATTCTCATAAAATAAAAATATCATTGATATACCATCATATGCCCAATGATTAAATGTAAATGCACATAACATGGATGATGAGAAAATGCAGGCGTTACAAAAGAACCCTAAAATTTTGGTATATTTTTTAATACGAGAAAATATCCCCGTAAGAGGGGGTATATTTATCAATATTAGAAGACAACCCCGTAAAAGGGTTGTCTTTCAACATGAGAGAAGCACCCTAAAATTTTGATATATTTTTTCAAACGAGAAAACATCCCCATAAGAGGGGGAATATTTATCAATATTAGAGAACAACCCCGTAAGACGGTTACATCTTTCAACATGAGAAAACAACTGTATATTTAACAATATGAGAAAACAACCCCGTAAGAGGGGTATATTTGTCAATATTAGAAAACAACCCCGTAAGAGGGGTATATTTGTCAATATTAGAAAACAACCTCTTAAGAGGGATATATCTTTCAACATGACAAAACAACCAAAAAAATTGGTATATTTCATAATACGAGAAAAGAACCCCGTAAGAGGAGTATATTTGTCAATATTAGAGAACAACCTCGTAAGCGGGTTATATCTTTCAACTTAAGAAAACAACCCCAAAAAAGTGGTATATTTTTTAATACCAGAAAACAACCCCGTAAGAGGAGTATATTTGTCAATATGAGAAAATAACACCAAATAAGTGGTATATATTTTACTATGAGAAAACAACCTCGTAAGAGGAGTTTATTTATCAATACTAGAAAATAACCCCGTAAGAGGGGTATATTTGTTAATATTAGAAAATAACCCCGTAATAGGGGTATATCTTTCAACATGAGAAAACAACCCCAAAAAAGTGGTATATTTGTCATTATGAGAAAACAACCCCGTGAGAGGGGTCTATTTGTCAATATTAGAAAACAACCCCGTTAGAGCGGTATATCTTTCTACATAAGACAACAACCCAAAAAGAGTTGTATATTTGTCAATATGAGAAAACAACCCCGTAAGAGGGGTATAATTGTCAATATTAGAAAACAACCCCGTAAGAAGGGTATATCTTTCGACATGAGAAACAACCCCAAAAAAGTGGTATATTTATCAAAATGAGAAAACAACCCCGTTAGAGGGGTATATTTGTCCATATTAGAAAACAACCCCGTAAGAGGGGTATGCTTGTGAATATTAGAAAACAACACCGTAAGAGGGGTATATTTGTCAATATCAGAAAATGACCCTGTAATTAGAAAACAACCCCCTAGGACAGTTACATCTTTCAACATGAGAAAACAACTCCAGAAAAGTGGTATATTTATCAATATGAGAAAACAACCCCGTAAGAGGGGTGTATTTGTCAATACTAGAAAACAACCTCTTAAGAGGGATATATCTTTCAACATGACAAAACAACCCAAAAAATTGGTATATTTCTTAATACGAGAAAAGAACCCCGTAAGAGGAGTATATTTGTCAATATTAGAAAATAACCTTATAAGTGGGGTATATCTTTCAACTTAAAAAACAACCCCAAAAAAGTGGTATATTTTTTAATACCAGAAAACAACCCCTGTAAGAGGAGTATACTTGTCAATATGAGAAAACAACACCAAATAAGTGGTATATATTTTAATATGAGAAAACAATCTCGTAAGAGGAGTTTATTTATCAATATTAGAAAACAACCCCGTAAGAGTGGTATATTTGCCAATATTAGAAAACAACCCCGTAAGAGGGGTATATCTTTCAACATGAGAAAACAACCCCAAAAAAGTGGTATATTTGTCATTATGAGAAAACAACCCCGTGAGAGGGGTATATTTGTCAATATTAGAACAACCCCGTTAGAGCTGTATATCTTTCTACATGAGACAACCCAAAAAGAGTTGTATATTTGCCAATATGAGAAAACAACCCCGTAAGAGGGGTATATTTGTCAATATTAGAAAACAACACCGTAAGAGGGGTATATTTGTCAATATCAGAAATTGACCCTGTAATAAGGATATATTTGTCAATATTAGGAAACAACCACGTAAGAGTGGTATGCTTGTCAATATTAGAAAACAACCCCGTAAGAGGGGTATATCTTTCAACATGAGAAAATAACCCCAAAAAGGGGGTATATTTGTCAATATTAGAACACAACACCGTAAGAGGGGAATATTTGTCAATATTACAAAACAACCCCGTAAGAGGGTTATCTTTCAACATGAGAAAACAGCCCCAAAAAGTAGTATATTTTTTAATACGAGAAAACAACCCCGTAAGAGGGGTATATTTGTCGATATTAGAAAACAACCCCGTAACAGGGTTATATCTTTCAACATGAGAAAAGAACCCCAAAAAAGTGAAATATCTTTCAACATGAGAAAACAACCCCGTAAGACGGTTATATTGGCCAAAATGAAGAAACAATCTAGTGAGAAGGTATGTTTGTCAATATTAGAAAACAATCCCGTAAGAGCGGCATATTTATCAATATTATAAAATAACCCCTTAAGAGGGGTATATTTGGAAATATTAGAAAAGAACCCATAAAAAGTGGTATATTTGTCAATATCAGAAAATAACCCCGTAAGAGGGCTATATCTTTCAACATGAGAAAACAACCCCAAAAAAGTGGTATATCTTTCCATTTGAGAAAACAACACTGTGAGAGGGGTACATTTGTTAATATTAGAAAAGAACCTGTGAAAGGGGTATATATTTCAACATTAGAAAACAACCCCAAAAAAGTGGTATATTTGCCAATATTAGAAAACAACCCCTTAAGAAGGGTATATCTTTCAACATGAGAAAATAACCCCAAAAAAGAGGTATATTTGTCAACATTGGAAAATAACCCCGTAACAGAGGTATATTTGTCAATATTAGTAAACAACCCCGTAAGAGGGGTATATCTTTCAATATGAGAAAACAGCCCAAGAAAAGTGCTCTATTTGTCAATATGAGAAAACAACCCCGTAAGAGGGGTATATCTTCAAAAAATTGGTATATTTGTCAATATTAGAAAATATTCCCGTAAGAGGGGTGTATCTGTCAATATTAGAGGAGGGGTACATCTTTTAACATGAGAAAACAACCCCAAAAAAGTGGTATATTTTTTAATATGAGAAAACAACCCAGAAAGAGGGGTATATTTGTCAATATTAGAAAATAACCCCGTAAAGGGGTATATCTTTCAACATGAGAAAACAATCCCAAAAAAGTGGTATATTTGTCAATATGAGTAAACAACCCCGTGTGAGGGGTATATTTGTCAATATTAGAAAGGACGTAAGAGGGGTATATCTTTCAACATGAGAAAACAACCCCAAAAATGGTATATTTTTCAATATGAGAAAACAACCCCGTAAGAGGGGTATATTTGTCAATATTAGAAAACAACCCCATAAGTGGGGTATATCTTTCAACACGAGAAAACAACCCCAAAATAGGAGTATATTTGTCAATATGAGAAAACAACCCCATGACAGAGGTATATTTGTCAATAATAGAAAACAACCCCGTAAGAGGGGTATATTTGTCAATATTAGAAAACAACCCCGTAAGAGGGGTATATTTGTCAATATTAGAAAATAATCCCGTAAAGGGGTATATCTTTCAACATGAGAAAACAATCCCAAAAAAGTGGTATATTTGTCAATATGAGTAAACAACCCCGTGTGAGGGGTATGTTTTTCAAAATTAGAAACGACGCAAGTGGGGTATATCTTTCAACATGAGATAACAACCCCAAAAAAGTGGTATATTTTTCAATATGAGAAAACAACCCCGTGAGAGGGGTATATTTGTCAATATTAGAAAACAACCCCGTAAGAGGGGTTTATCTTTCAACATGAGAAAACAACCCCAAAAAAGTGGTATATTTTTAATATAAGAAAACAACAACGTAAGAGGTGTATATTTGTCAATAATAGAAAACAACCCCGTAAGAGGGGTATATCTTTCAACATGAGAAAACAACCCCAAAAAAGTGGTATAGTTGTCAATATGAGAAAACAACCCCGTAACAGGGATATATTTATCAATATTAGATAAGAACCCCGTAAGAGGGGTATATCTTTCAACATGAGAAAATAACCCCAAAAAAGTGGTATATTTGTCAAGATGAGAAAAACAACCCCATGACAGGGGTATATTTATCAATATAAGAAAACAACCCCATAAGAGGGGTATATCTTTCAACATGAGAAAAAAACCCAAAAAAAGTGGTACTTGTCAATACGAGAAAACAACCTCGTAAGAGGGGTATATTTATCAATATTGGAAAATAACCCATTAAGAAGGGTATATCTTTCAACTTGAGAAAACAACCCCGAAAAAGTGGTAAATTTTTTAATACGAGAAAACAAATCCGTAAGAGGGTTATATTCGTCAAAATGAGAAAACAACCCCGTGAGAGGGGTATATTTTCCAATATTAGAAAACAATCCCGTAAAAGGGGTATATTTGTCAATATTGCAAAACAACCCTGTAAGAGGGGTATATTTGTCAATATTAGGAAAGAACCACGTAAGAGGGGCATATCTTTCAACATGATAAAACAACCCCAAAAAAGTGGTATATTTGTCAACTTGAGAAAACAACCCCGTAAGAGGGATGTATTTGTCAATATTAGAAAATAACCCCGTAAGGGGTGTATATTTGTCAATATTAGAAAACAACCCCAGAAAAGTGGTATATCTTTCAACATGAGAAAACAACCCCAAAAAAGTAGTATATTTGTCAATAAGAGAAAACAACCCTGTGAGAGGGGTGTATTTGTCAATATTAGGAAAGAACCCCGTAAGAGGGGCATATCTTTCAACATGATAAAACAACCCAAAAAAGTGGTATATTTGTCAACATGAGAAAACAACCCCGTAAGAGAGGTATATTTGTCAATATTAGAAAACAACCCCGTAAGAGGGATATATTTGACAATATCAGAAAACAACCCCGTAAGAGGGGTATATTTGTCAATATTAGAAAACAACCTCGTAAGAGGGATATATTTGTCAATATTAGAAAACAATCCCGTAAGCGGTGTATATTTGTCAATATTAGAAAACCACCCCAGAAAAGTGGTATATCTTTCAACATGAGAAAATAACCCCAAAAAAGCGGTATATTTGTCAATATGAGAAAAGAACCCCGTGAGAGGGGTATATTTGTCAATATTAGAAAAGAACCCCGTAAGAGGAGTATATCTTTCAACATGAGAAAACAACACCAAAAAAGTGGTATATCTTTCAACATGAGAAAACAACCCCAAAAAAGTGGTATATTTGTCAATATGAGAAAACAACCCCATGAGAGGGTTATATTTGTCAATATTGGGAAAGAACCCCATAAGAGGGGTACATCTTTCAACATGAGAAAACAACCCCAAAGAAGTTATATATTTGTCAATATGAGAAAACAACCCCGTGAGAGGGGTATATTTGTCAATATTAGAAAAGAACCCCGTAAGAGGGGTATATCATTCAACATGAGAAAACAACCCCAAAATAGTGGTAAATTTGTCAATATGAGAAAACAACCCCGTAAGAGGGGTATATTTGTCAATATTAGAAAAGAACCCCGTAAGAGGGGTATATCTTTCAACATGAGAAAACAACCCCAAGAAAGTGGTATATTTTTTAATACGAGAAAACAACCCTTAAGAGGGGTATATTCGTCAAATGAGAAAACAACCCCGTGAGAGGGGTATTTTTGTCAATATTACAAAACAATCCCGTAAGAGGGGTATATTTGTCAATATTAGAAAACAACCGCGTAAGAGGGGTATATTTGTCAATATTAGAAAAGAACCCCGTAAGAGGGGCATATCTTTCAACATGAGAAAACAACCCCAAAAAAGTGGTATATCTTTCAACATGAGAAAACAACCCCAAAAAAGTGGTAAATTTGTCAATATGAGAAAACAACCCTGTAAGAGGGGTATATTTGTCAATATTAGAAAAGAACCCCGTAAGAGGGGCATATTTGTCATTATTAGAGAACAACCCTGTAAGAGGGATATATCTTTCAACATGAGAAAACAACCCAAAAATAGTGGTATAATTGTCAATATGATAAAATAACACCGTAAGAGGGGTATATTTGTCAATATTAGAAAACAACCCCGTATGAGGGGTATATCGTTCAAAATGAGAAAACAACCCCAAAAAAGTAGTATATTTTATAATATGACAAAACAACCCAGTAAGAGGGGTATATTTGTCAATATTAGAAAACAACCCCGTAAGAGGCGTATATCTTTCAAAATGAGTAAACAACCCCAAAAGAGTGGTATATTTTTTAATACGAGAAAACAACCCCTTAAGTGAGGTATATTTGTCAATATTAGAAAATAATCCCGTAATAGGGGTTTATTTGTCAATATTAGAAAACAACCCTGTAGATGCAAGAGTAGTATACTTCTCAATATGAAAAAGCCACCCCGTAAAAAGGGTATATTTGTCAATGTAAGAAGATAACTCTGTAAGAGGGGTATATTTATGAGTATGAAGAAGCAAACCCGTAAAAGAGGTATATTTTTTAATTGAAAAAATATCCCTGTAAGAGGGGTATATTTGTAAATATTAGAAAATAACCTAGTAAGAGGTGTATATCTGTAACTATTAGAAAAAACCATCGTAAAAATGGTATATTCTTCAATATAACAAAAAAAACCCTATAAGTGGGGTATAATTATAAGTATAAGGAAATAACCCTGTAAAAGAGGTATATTTATTAATATGAGAGAATATCCCTATAAAACGGGTATATTTGAGTATAAAAAAATAATCCCATAGGAGGCATATATTTGTGAGTATGAAAAAGCATCCTAACAAACAGGTATATTTATGAATATCATAAAACAACCCCACAAAAAGGGTATATTTTCTAGTATGAGAAAGCAACCACGTAAGAGGGGGTAAATTTGTAAATATTATAAAATAACCTTGTAATAGGGATATATATATATATAAATATTAGAAAACAACCCTTTAGAAGGGGTATATTTATGAATATGATAAATCAACCTGTAAGAGAGATATATTTCTTTATATGAGAAGACAACTCCATCTTATATTTGTAAATATTAGAAAACAACCCCGTAAGAGGATTATATTTGTGAGTATGAGAAGACAATCCCGTAAAAGGGTATATTTATCAATAGGAGAAAACAACCCTGTAAGAGTGGTATACTTCTGAGTATGGAAAAGCCACCTCGTAAAAGCGTTATTTTTGTCAGTATAAGAAGATAACCCCGTAAGAGATATTTATGAGTATGAAAAAGCAAACCCGTAAGCGTTGTATATTTTTTAATTGAAAAAATAACCTTGTGAGAGGGGTGGAAATCAACAAAACCCTAGGTCCTTATGTGTTTAAAATATCTGAACAAAATCACCATTTTCTTGGTTCTTTATTGCCTAATAACAGTGAAAATTCAAAATTTGCTCAATTATACATTTATGATACAGAAAATGAGGTGCGGAATAGAATGGCAGCGTTCTAAATAGTGATTCTAACATATCAGTGAATGAAACTATTGTAAAGGGGCTTATTGAAATGTTTGATGCTCATAATAAAATTGTAAAGTCTTTTAGAATGATTCACGATAGATTGAAAGAAGATGATTTTCTAAATATAAAATTAAAACTAATTGGAAGAAAATCCCGTGATAGTCGACAATATAATTTACCATCATCTTCTGAAATAGCAGGTTTAATAGTTGGTCATTTTAGTTTATTCGAAAAAGAACGTGATATAATTGTTAATCATACATTTGAATTTTAAAACGAATTAGTATTCTACACCCGAGCTTAATGTCAATGCAGTCCTATACTATTTCTTTACAACGAAGATGGTTATAGGATTGATATTGAATATTGTCACTACAAATAGAAATTCTTATTGTGGTAGAAAATATGTAACTATGCATGAATATTATGCATACATATTATAACAACTATTTTTGATGAAGGAACAACTTTAATAAGAGGAAGACGTTTATTTCAACAGTTTATAGTTGATGCTTTTTCATGTATTAAGGAAGAAAGATTAGATTTTATCAAAAAAAAATCAAAATAGTTGAAATCTGAAATATATATTGGAATTAAAAATATTATGAGACATGAATATAATAACTGCAATGATATTGGTAAGTCTATATTGCCTTCCACTTATACTAGAAGTCTAAGATATATGATTGAGCACTACCACGATGTAATGGCTATATGTAAAGTTTTATGGGCATCCAGATTTATTTATAATTTTTACTTGCAACCCATTACGGCCCAAAATTCAACAAATGTTAGATTATATTCGAGCTCAACGACTTGATGATAGACCCAATGTAATTTATCGTGTTATTAAAGTAAAAATTAATCAATTGATGGATGATATTAAAAAATATGAACACTTTACTAAAATTGTTGGGTTTTTATACACTGTAGAATTTCAAAAAAAAGGACTTCCCCATATACACTGCTTAGTTTGGTTACAAAAAAACAGTAAACAGGTAGAACCTTCAAACATTGATTTATTGATTTATGCTATCTAAAGAATTAGAATATTGATGCATACCAAATTGTTTCGAAGTATATGATACATGGTCCATGCAGTCATATTAATTTATCTTCCCCTTGCATGAATAATGGCAAATGCCGTAAATTTTTTCTTAAAAATTATCAGGACAAAACTATTATTGATAGTAATAGTTTTGCTGTATATAGGCATTGAAATAACGGGAATTTTATTATTAAAAATAATAAAAAATTGTTAAACGTTTTGTTATTCTATATAATAAAGATTTAAGATGTAAATACGAAGCTCATATTAATGTTGACCATTACTGTAAATCTACAATGGTAAAATATTTATTTCAATATATTATTAAAGATAGTGATAGAATTTGAAGTATGGAAAAAATATTGATATGTATAAGAATAATGATGAGCCTATTATTGATGAAATCAAAATATATCTAAATTGTCTTTATATCTCTCCATGTGAAGCGACTGGCGATTATTTGAATTTCCAATACAACATAGGGAACCGGTTAAAAACCGGTAATACATCTACAAAATATGAACACAGTCTTCTTCAAACTATCTAAAGATTTAAGTTATATTGCAAATGCTCAAGATTTTGGTCGTACTATATTTACTGAATGGTTGAATACTAATGATATTTATGAAGATGCTAGAACTCTTACATATGCTGAGTTTTCTACTAAATGAGTATAGCAAAGAAAAGAAAAGAAAAGAATGTATACTGGAAGGAAAAAAGGGTTTCTCTATAGGTAGAATTGCTTATGTCCATCCAAATTCTAGAAAACTTTATTATTTTAGAATGCTTTTAAATATTGTAAAAGGCCCTATAAGTTTTGAAGAAATTAAAAATGTTAACGGAATAATATACCAACATTTCAATCTGCATATAATGCATACGGTTTAATAGGAAATGACACTGAATGGATAAGCACAATGGAAGAAAGTATTTTATCTACTACATCTTTTGAATGTTGACATCTATTTACCATTCTTAAATTATTTTATGAAGTTAGTGATCCAAATAAATTGTTTAATACATTTTGGAAGAATTTGGATAATAATATTAAATATGAATTGGAACATAGTTTAGAGGATTCCTATCACATCTAATTCTAATAAGTACTTAAAAAACTGAGTATTGCTCGAGTTAGAAAAAAATTTCAATAAAAACTTTATTTCTTTAACTGACCATAACTTACCTTTACCTGATAAATCGTTTATTAATGACGTTAAAAATTGACTAATTATTGAAGATTTAAATTATAACATTTCAGAGTTAAAAAATAAATATGATAGTCTCATTACATTTCTAAATATCCAACAACGTAAAGTATATGCTGATATTAATTATGCTATTCATTATCTCAAAGGTGGATTATTTTTTGTTTATGGATATGGAGGTATTCAAAAACATATTTATATGAAGTTATTATAGCTAAACTTAGATTAGAAGGAAAAATTGTATTGGTTGTAGCTTCATCTAGAATTGCTTCATTATTATTATCGGGACGTAGAACGACTCATTCTAGATTTAAAACACCGATTAATATAAATGAATTCTACATGTGAAATTAAAAAAGAAACTCAATTAGTAAAGTTAATAGAACAAACAAGTATAATAATTTGGGATGAGGCTCTTATGAGTCATAAATATTGTTTTGAAGCATTAGATAGATCGTTAAGAGATATTTTATGTAAAACAGAAGACGAGAAATTAAATAAACTTTTTGGTGGGAAAATTATTTTATTAAGCGGTGATTTTTGAAAAATCTTACCAGTGATTGTTAAGGGTATTAAAACAGATATTATAATTTTATTTAAAAGAAAACAGATATTATAAATGCCTCAAAAACAAAATCTCATTTATGAAAAAATTTTAAGATATATAAATTAACTATTAATATGCATCTGACTTCTATATCTATAAACAAAGATGATAACGATGAGCTTAGAAATTTTGCAATATGGATTTTATCAATTGGAGATGGTAGAATACCTACACAAAAAAATATAAAGATGATGGTGAAAGTAACAGATCCTATAGAACGAATTATTCAAGAAATATATCTAGATTTATTACAAAACTACAAAAATTATTCGTATATTAAAGATAGATCGATAATAACACCTACAAATGAGATTGTTAATACCATTAATGAAGAAATAATTAACTTAATCCATGAGGAAGAAAAGATATATTACAATTCAGACTCGATATGTAGGACACCGAATAGCATCGATGAACTAGAAATACTTTATCCAATAGAATTTTTAAATAATTTAAATTTAATGATTCTTCTCAACATGAATTAAAATTAAAAAGAAATACTCATGTTATGCTTCTTCGAAATATCAACCCAAGCCTTGGTTTATGCAATGGAACGAGATTAATGATAACTAATTTAGGAACTAAAGTAATTGAAGCTACTATAATAACTGGATCACATTCTGGTAAAAGAGTTTTTATACCTCACATTGTTCTTTCTTATAATGAAAATAAATTTCCATTTATATTAAAGATGAGACAATTTTCAATAAAAATTTGTTACTGCATGACAATTAATAAAAGTCAAGGGAAAACATTAGAATAAGTTAGTTTATACCTGCACGATCATGTTTTCTACCATAGTCAGTTATATATTGCCTTATCAAGAGTTACTTTGTATATAAATTTGCATATATTAATAAATAACAGTTAAGAAGATTGTGATACTGAATTCTTTGATTGTATTTAAAATATTATATATCATGAAATTTTTGATGATTTACTCTCTAATATTTAAGCATTATGTACATATAATTTTTTTTTGTTGTTTTTCAAAAAAATATTATACACACTTTTGTCTAAGGTTAACAAGAAGAGTAAGAATATCTCAATTCAGGTTCTTGTTGCAAGAATATGGAAATTTATCAATATTTCAAATCCTACTGATCTATTTAACATTGAGTTCTTAATGATAGATGAGAAGATATTTGATTTTTTTTCTTAGAAACTATAATAGACTATGAACATTGTGTTTTGTATTGCATTTATTAAAAAAATTGGTTATTTTTTGGAGGGTGATACAATGCAAGGGACGATACCAAAATAGTTTGTTGATCACTTTCAGGGATTGCTGAAGAAAAGATATTTTTATCATATCTCTAGTTTTACGGTGATACCTCCGCAATTCAATTATAAATTAGCAATCACTATTTTCATATTAGATTATCCATAATCAGGTTCGTTAAAGCCGTTGATGATGATGATTCACTTATCCCATTTGATCATTTTGATTTTGTTGATTTTGATGTAGTGAAAGAAAGGGCAGGTGACAAAATATTTCTCACAGGTAATACAATAATAAATCTTAATAATTACTTATATACATAGCTTTGATTCTATTATTTAAATTTATCTTTATTTATAGATGTTTTAGAGAAAATAATATCTATCGGCATTGAGGAAACAAATATCAACGCGTGAATTGCAAAGAGATGTCGAATTGATAAAAAACTTGAAGAAATCATATTTTAATGAAAACAATTCATTTATTCATTTAATATTGTATTTATTTTTATTATAACTTTACTTATGATTGATACACTAACAAAAAATTAGATATTACCCTTTGGGACAAGTGGGCCGTTCAATTTCCGGAATATGAAGTTCTTGCAGAAGAATCATCTAGACCTGTTGTTGTTGTTTTTTATCTATGATAATAAAGAAATTCATTAGTGATAATTTCTTATTATCTTTCTGGCATGCGCTATTCAAGCATGTGATATAAATACCGAACTACCGCAAATTAATTTTATACATAAGGTGCAAATATAATTTCGTTGAATAGTTCTTTTGCAACAAATTTTTTTTATCAATTCGGATATTCCTGCAGTCAATGATTTCCAACTGAGGTAATAAAAAAATTACATTACATTGATTATTTTAATTAGATATTAATATTTTGCTTATGCAGTCTCGCTGAATAAGATGAGAAGATCACCAAATTACAAATTGAGAATCATTCTATCCGTGACATTGAAAATAAAAAAATATTAACAAGAAAATAGTTATTGAATTAATGTCTTTAGATATTCACATGTATAAGGTATTTGTTGTATAAATTATTTAATATATAGACTTTTTATGATAATCTAATCATTATAACTATCAATTGTTTGCATGTTGTTAAAGGATATAAAATTCACATGTAAGACTACTATAAAAAATGTTGATGTAACATCCAGATGGTGATACAGAGCATGTCCAATATGCAAAAGTAGTGTCCAAACTTACAACTCCCAAGTTTGGTGCAACAATTGGGGTGAGTTAAAAAATCCGCCAATTTATTGGTATATATATTTAAATAATTTTGATTCTTATTTTTCTATATAATATATGTGTATGAGATCGTAAATAGTTTATTTTAAAATTGTATTAGGTATAAGCTCATTATAAAATTGAAGACAAAGATACACTAGAATCAACTTCTCTTATCCCCAGCAGAGTCGCCACTATGGGAGACAGTTTCAGGCGTGCACCGAAGTGTCTCTAGTGACTACGACACTGTAAGACTTTTCCACCTAATAGGACCATGCTAACCAATCACAGAGACTAGCACGTAGATGGGAGTCGCCACCTAGGTAATTCTCCAGGATACTTTTTCTAATTGAGTAGCATTTCTCTTTTCTATAAGGAAGCTTGGCCACATTCAAAGATGGATCCGAAAGCCTATTTCCTTATTTGTATATCTTAGTCTTTAATTTTATTGTTTAATGTTATTCCCTATAAATGCGACAGTTGTATCTCTTACAAGCATCCATTACATATGTGAGGTCCTCTTTAGTTCCATTTTAAACTCAATTTCCAATCAATTAATTAACCTAATTATCTATTCAATTATGTATAAAAGCTCATCTAGTCTAGCCCAATTACAAATTATGCTTTAATTATCAAGTTTTTAACCTAATTGGACTACATCTTACATGCTAAGACCTGATTCAGTGATCCTATTCTAAATGAGTTGATTAATTAACTAAACATGACAAAGCCCACTAAGTCTAATTGAATTTTAATTTAAGGCCAAACTTATGAATATGTTAATCTAATGGACTACAAATTGCATCCCGAAGTACAAGTTTTAGGGCCTAAGTCTAGATGTCCAATTTTAGTTAATAATCATATAAAAATTATTTGCCATTATCAAAATAAAGCAAAATAAAGAGAGTAGTAATTCTAATTATTACAACCCTTGCTATAACTATTAAACTAAAGAAAAATGACTAAAATAAGTCAAAATTGGCAAAAATTAGCAAAAGGACTCAAAAATTTGCAAATTAGAGCAATTTGGGATGAACAGCGGATTGATGACATCATAGAGCCGATCAGCTCAACGCAAAGCTGAATCAGCTCTACCCACAACTGATCAGTTCTAGGGCTTGATTATGGTCAGTTTTTACAATTTTCTCGATCCTCCCTCGCCTAGAAGCCGATTTATCATGCACAAGAGATAAAAATATGATTAAAAATCGAAAGAATAAGGCCAAGGTCATAAAAACAAATTAGACTAAGCTGAAATAAATAAAAAATGGTGTAAACATGCAAAAGAATGAACTTACATAAGATAAAAAAAAGCTTTACATGACAGATTCTAGATTTGAGCATGCAATCCTAGGAGATTGATATAATCAAATGCAAACATGAATCTAGCATGTTATTTTAATCATTCAAGGCATCAAATACAAAATCCATTATATTGCATGTTATCAAATTCAATTCCCGTCATATTGCATGTTATCAAATTCAATTCCTAGCACAATGAATGTTGCCAAATCTAATATCCAACATAATGAAAAACATATTGATTCCTAAAAACCTAAATCTAATCATAGAAATCATATAAATCATATAAAGTCATTAGAAAAATTATCCTAATCATGTTTCTAAAGCATAAAGTAAAAGAACAAATTTTAAGGAGATAGAGATGATGATGATGCTTGGGTTTCAAAAACCTTTTATTATTCAAAGAAGAGTTTCCAAATATGAAGCTCTTTCTTAGTGACTTCCTCTCTTTGTTTCCTAAAGCCTATAATTTTAATGAACGTATGTAAATTAATGAAGATATAGTTGCTTAATGAATATAGCTCTAATAATGAGTGTAGCTAACCCTAGATCTAGGCTGTTATATTATATTTACAATAGTAGGGTTAGGAAACCCTAAAGAAACCAATAAACACTTAATTATTCAAACTTTTAAGAGAATTGATTATCTTTTGCTTTATCAGATAAATATCCAATAAAACAAAACAAAATCTTTAAAATTAAAATAATTATCACAAATATCTTCTAGAATTTTTTTTTTATATATTTTGGCATTTTAGGTCAAAAATAAGCATAAAATGGCATTGAATTTTAGAAAATAGCCAATTGGCACTATGTAGAGCTGACTGGCTCTATGCCATGCCGATTAGCTCTGTATAGAGTCGATTGGCTTCAAGGGTAAAAAGTTTTGAAAATTTTCATAATTTAGTTCCCTAACTTGTGAAAACTGCCATTTCACTCCTCAAATTTAATTTTTTCCGCCAATTAGTGATAATAAATTTTAAAAATGTAATTTTGGTTGAACTATTCTCAACTCTAAATTGGATTCTCTCGTCCTCAATCTCCTAAGACTCGAGAAAGGCAGTAACTTTCATCATATGGTTTTCTATAATTCTCTCGATATCTGGATCTGGAAAATGAGTGCTAACACTAAAACAACATGAATGATTAAAATTAGAACCAACAATAAAAATTGTAGGAAGAACATACTAAACATATCACAAATCTATGTTAACTTAAAAGAGCATATAAACTAGCCCCACAATTTCTTTTTTAGTGGCACTCACCTTTTAATATTTGTAAAATTCAAAATAAACGTTAAAATATAAAATAATCGAAGTTTGATATATTAAAGTAGCTAAATATTTTTTATAATAATATATTTAATTTATATTAATCATAATCTTAATTAATTTTAGCTTAGTTTTCAATTTGATTACCATTTATAAATATAAACGTAAATTCAATCCAAATTTAAATAAATTATGATCTTCTTAAAGAGACTATACAATCCAACACTGATACTTTAACTCTAAGATTCGAGTTGAACAAATATGAGATATCTAAGAACTAAAGAGAATGAGATTGAAAAGATATGCTTGTGTTAAGGTTAAGATTTATATAAGGTTTTGCAATAATGGCAATACTACTGACTATATTCAATTAGACGTAATTTTTATTTTTTTCTATGCTAGTGCCTAGTTAGTCATGACTTATTATATACTTGTTATCCCTTGGAACCATGAAGGGAGGTTGAATTGGTGACCTCAAATTGCGAAAGTAAATGGTTTTAGGTAAAACACAAGAGATTAAGGAAGATATAAAGAAAGTTAGGGTTAAAGAAGATGACACAAGGGTGTATAGTGGTTCGGGAACAATCCTCCCTACATCCACTCCTCAAGATCATACTTAAGTATTTCACTATAATCACAGAGATTACAACCTTTGGATTTTACAAGTTCACCCAACAACTTAGTGTTTTCAAGGCTCATACTAAATCTCTTCTCTTAGTGAATCAATCTCTCACTAAGTCTCTTAATCCTTGAGTATAAATGTTTACTCAACAATCAATTTCTTGTGTTTTTAATACCTAGGCTCACACAACAATCCTTTAGAATTTTAGTTGAACAAAAAGTTTCCACTTAATACACTTTACAAAGAAAGAAATTGAGTGTAGAAAGTTAAGAAATAAATTTGCAAGAGTTTTAGTATATCTAATTCACACACTTAACTGTAAAGTCTTTAAGAGGGGTATTTATACACATACCAACCCCTTGGAGACCTTATAATGAGGCCAAAGATTGATAACTTGGCAAAAATTGCCTAAATTCATGCAAAACGCACCTGCGCTTTCCAAGCGCGCTCGCGCTTTCTGAAAAGAGATATTGGGGCTTCAATGGCTCTAGCCATGTGGCACTGATGGGATGGCTGATATCTCAATGGTTACTGACATCGCATTAATTGCAAAAATTGCCCCCACGCCACAATAGCACCCTCGCACTTGTTTTGTCCGTAGCCCAGATACGCCCTCGTGCTTTTCATTGCTGTATCTTCTGCCAATCTCAGTCTCAAGTTCTAATATGAAGCACCCCCACGCTTCTTGAAGTTTTGACACTGCTAGGTGTTATGAGGCAATTAACATGATATCAAGTGGATTTTTCAATGTCTTGAAAATTTTTGGTCATACGAAAAGCGCCCTCGCGCTTTTGGGGTATTTTTACAAGACTTGCTTCAAGGCTCAAGAATATTTAGTCTATGCTTGGTTCCTTTGGTGCTATATTATATAGACACACTCAGTCATGATGTTAGTGATATTCAATTTGGCTGTTAGAATCAAAATAGATATCAATTGCACCTTAGGTCAACAATCTCTTCCTTTTTGATTTTGACAACCAAATTGATTAGAAATTCAAAATTGATCAATTATAAATACAATTGAACAATTAATAAGTATAAGCATATAAGCATAGTTTGCATTCTGATTCTAAGCATATACTTATCAATTTAGGTACTTCTCCCCCTTTGTACTTATCAAAATTAAGAATTAATCAAATTAAGTATAAATCAATTTTGGTCTTTCTCCCCCTTAATCAATTAATCATATACTTAGTAACTTTAGTAATCAATTTAAGTACCTCTCCCCCTTTGTCAAAATTAAAAAATAAGACAAGAAAAGTAAATTGCAAAGAGATAGAAATAAAACAACATCTTATTCATAAAAAATGCTTTATATATGTGATCAATGATGAGAGATGCATGCATGAGAAAGTAGAAGGAGAAAATAGAAAATAGAAAAAGTTAAAAAAATAAAATAAAAGATCAATCTTCTTCTTGATCATCCACTTCTTCTTTTTCTTCTTGAAAAACCATAAACTCCTTTCCTTTCCCACTAGAGCTAGCTTGAGGAGGAAGAACTGGACCCTCTTCTTCTTTTTCTTCCTCCCAATTCTCCACATGACAATGACAAATTTTGCGAGCTTTCTGGATTTCCACTAAATCCACATATAAGTGGTCAAGATAATTCTAAGTTTTCTCCATTTGCTTAAGCACTTTGTCCTATAAAGAAAGAGAGGGTTGAGCTTGGAATGAGGAAGGAGTAGGCTCACTTAGCATTCTATGATCTTTTTTTTCCTATCATCCACATACTCCTCTATGAGTAGAAAGAACTCCTAATCAATTTCCTACTTAGGTCCAAGTCTAATAACTTTGGCATGCTCAAGGAAAGCTAATCCTAGCAAAAGTGGTGAGATAGGAGGGGTTAGAAAAGTTATGTATAGAGGAGTTAGGGCTTGGAAGTGATTTGGCAATTTTGGTGTCATGTGAGGAGACAAGAATGACACCCTTTTGAGTATTGCCAAGATGAAGAAGGTGATCAAGAAAAATTTAGAAATGAGGATTCGCTTATTATGAATCATCGCATAGAGGAAAAGAAGGTCCTTTTATGGAACTTTCTCAACCCCATTGTCCCTTGCATGGATGTTGGTGGCAATCATCCTATGCACTACCCAATGTGTTAAGGATTTGAGATCTTTGGAGAGCAAGTCTTTAGAATGAGTTTCTTTGGTGGAGATTTGCCTCCAAAATTGAAAAAAAGAAAGAGGCATTCTACAAGGTTTTCAATAATAGAGAGATGGCTTCTTTCTTGAAAACCAAAAATAGAAGAGAATTGGGGTCTTGAAAGGTTTCTCTTTTCCCCAAAAAGCTTAAACTCTATCCCATAATAATCATCTCAATCTCCCTTCTTGTTAATCACTAAGATAGAAAGAAGGGCTTTTTCTTCATTTAACGCATTTGAAAAAAAATTCATCATTTTAGGGTAGAAATATACAAAATTCTCAATTTAAGGTTTTTTTTTTAAAAAAAAATATCCCACTATGAGGTAGTTTTGAAAGTCAAAAAGAAAAAAGAAAGACTTTGGTCCTATCAGTCTGTTGGACTGACGGACATGACTAAGATTCTTTTTCTTTTATTATTTATTAAAATATTATTATAATTATACATATTTTATTATTATAATAATAAAATTTATTAAATTATTATAATAGTATTTATTATTATGTGTCCACTAGTGGAATTGATAAACATTTTTTGTCCATAAATTTAATTGAAATATTAGCTGCAAATCCATTTGAATTGTTAATAGTTTTTATTATTATTATTAGATACATGCTTGATACTTCAATTGGTGGACAAGTTTTTTTTTTTATATTTTATGCCTATCCACTAGTTAAAGTGGTGGACAGGTATAAAGAAAAAAAAACTTGTCTACCACTTCAATTGGTGGACATTTTTTAATTATTATTTGGAACTTGTCCATCAATAGAAGTGGCAAACAGGGCTTCAATTTTCAATTTTGTCCACCATTTGCAATGGTGGATAGCCCTATCCAACTGGGCGACGGTTCTGTCTGCCATTCTTAATAGTGGACAGTGTCCACATATGTCTATTTCTACTCTAAATTGAGAATTATTTCTCAAACAACCCTAATTATTTTTTTCACTTTTACCCTAAATTGGAAATTATCTTTTCTAAATACCCTAAATTAAGAAAAATCCCATAGAAAGAAATTTTTTAGTGAGATTCCCAAATTAGGAAGAAGTCTCTAAGCCCTACATTTTCAAGGAGTGTGTTTACCTCTTGTGATACACCAAGCTTGATGAGGACCTCTTCATCAAAGAATCTACTAGGTTGAGTTTCTTTCCTCTCTATAATCATGTGCTTGATTCTAGCTTTATCAATCACATCCTTCATTCTTTATATAATTGTTTATGAGGAAGAAGAGCCTCTTCTAATTGTCTTTCTTAGACCCATACTTGTCTTGAAAAAGTAGAAGAAAGATTTAGATATTTTTGAAGAAGAAAGGAAGGATTTTTGAAAGTTCAAATGAATATGTGTGTAAAGAGTGATGCAAACCTATTAAATTTGGCTTTTATAGCCTTAAGGGGGTGTAAAAAGGTCAAATACAGCTAGTTTAACATCAGAATTCATTTTCAAAAAATCTGTAATGGCTAGTTTTTTATTGAAATCGAGGAGAAGCGCAGTCATGCTTTTGAAAAAATAGTCATAATGACTATAAGTTTAAGAAACCGCGGTCGTGCTAAGGAATTGCGAGTGCGCTTTTAAGTCATTGCCAAGATTGCATATGGACCTATAAAGTGCGAGTGCTCCTCCAAATCGCGAGCGCACTTTTTACAATTTCAAGTAAAAAATGCAAAAATAAACATGCACTATTCACATTTATCACATCATTTAATATATGAGTATTGAGATGCACAAAGATTAAAAGTGATCTAATGCAAGAATAATCTCAACACTCAAATTGAAAAATGCACAAGTTTGAGCATCACAAGAAATTCACAATTCGTACAATAAAAAATGTTTATGCTAAGGTGTTCCCATCAATCACTTCTAGTTCCTTTTTTATGAAATTCATTCTTTCCTCATTCAGGGGTTTAGTGAAAATGTCAGCTAGTTGTTTGTTGGTATCAACATACTCTAATACTACACTACCATTTTGAACATGATCTCTCAAAAATTGGTGTATAATATCTATGTGTTTACTCCTAGAATGTTCAATAGGATTCTTAAAGAGGTTTATAGCATTAGTGTTGTCATATTTGATAGGAATGTGATCAACTTCTCTCCCATAATCTCTTAATTATTGCTTCATCCAATTTTGAGCACAATAACAACCCGCCGCCATATATTCGGCTTCCGCGATGGAGAGAGCAACCGAGACTTGTTTCTTACTAAACCAAGAAACTAAGCATTCACTTAGAAGATGGCAAGTTCCGGAGATGCTCTTTCTATCCAATAAACTACCGGTATAATCGGCATCCAAATAACCTATTATTTCAAATGATATTTCCCTAGGGTATCAAAGCCCTAAATTCGAAGTCCCATACAAGTATTTCAAAATTCTTTTTACTGCATTTAAATAAGACTCTTTTGGACAAGATTGAAAACTAGCACAAAGATAAACATTATACATAATATCAGGTCTAGAAGCGGTTAAATATAAAAGTGAGCCAATCATACCTCTATGGAGCTTTTTATTTATGCTCTTGCCCTTCTCATCCTTGTCTAATTTAGTTGTGTCACTCATTGGAGTCTGAGCTACTTTGCAACCATCTATCTCAAACTTCTTTAGGAGTTCTCTTGTGTACTTGGATTGGTTGATGAATATCTTATCCTTGCTTTGCTTAATTTGAAAACCAAGGAAGAATTTGAGCTCTCCTATCATGCTCATTTCAAATTCTCTAATCATACACTCAGCAAAATCCTTACAAAGCAACTCATTAATATCTCCAAACACAATGTCATCAATATAAGTTTGAACAATTAGAGTATCATGCTTATGTTTCTTTACAAAAAGTGTAGTGTCAACCTTGCCCTTTTGAAATCTATTTTCAATTGAAAAAGAACTAAGCCTTTCGTACCAAGCTCTAGGAGCTTGTTTTAACCCATACAAGGCATTAGAGAGTTTGAAAACATGATTGGGAAATTTATGATTTTCAAAATTGAGAGGTTGCTCAATATAGAATTCCTCCTCAATGAAACCACTTAAAAAGCACTTTTCACATCCATTTAAAAAAATTTAAAGTTCATGTAACATGCATATGCTAAAAGCATATAATCTAGCAATTGGAGCAAAGGTCTCATCATAATCAATGCCTTCCTCTTGGTTGTAACCTTTTACAATCAATCTAGCTTTGTCTCTAGTGATAGAGCCTTGCTCATATAACTTGTTTTTAAACATCCATTTACAACCTATAATTTGGTTACCTTTAGTCTAGGAACAAGTTCCGATACTTTGTTTCTCTCAAATTGGTTGAGTTCATTTTGCATAGCAATCACCCAACTTTCATCATTTAGAGCCTTATCAATGGTCTTTCGCTCAATTTGAGAAACAAAGGCTAGATAATTTAAAGCTACTAGTTTAGAACGAGTACTTGCACATTTTGATAAGTTTCCAATGACTTGAGTAGGAGGATGATCCCTTTTGAAGTTTCATCTCTTAGGAAGATTTTTAGAGGTTTCCATCTCTTGGAGATCTTGAGTTGCATCTTGATTATGTTGGTCTTCTTGAATTTTCTCTATAGATTCATCCACTCCTTTTGAGGGATCATCAACATTCACTTTGAGGTCCTCAATTGCACCTTCAAGATCATTCATACAAATACTTTTCCCAAGATCAAGCTTGTTTGATTCATCAAAAGCTACATTCATAGACTCTTCAACTACTAAAGTAAGTTTGCTAAAGACCCTATAAGCTTTGCTTGAGATGGAATAGCCTAGGAAGATTCCAATTTCGGTTTTGGCATCAAATTTTTCAAGGTTGTCCTTGGTATTCAAAATGTAGCATTTGCATCCAAAAACTCTAAAATATGAGACCTTAGGTTTTATTTCTTTCCAAAGCTCATAAAATTTTTTATTTAGTAAGGGTCTTTTGAAAACCCTATTTGCTACATAACAACTAGTGTAAACGGCTTCGAACCAAAAGTAAGAAGAAACTTTATACTCATTGAGCATTGTCCTAGCCATTTCCACTAGTGATCTATTTTTTCTTTCTACAACTCCATTTTATCCTGAAGTTCTAAGAGCTGAAAAATTATGAGAAATTCCAAATTCTTTACAAAGATTTTTAAAAAAAGAATTTTCTAGTTCTTCTCTATGATCACTCCTCATAGAGGAAATCAAATACCTTTCTTCATTTTGAACACGTTTTGCAAAAAATTTAAAAACATCGAATGCTTCATTCTTATGAATAAGGAAATTAATCCAAGTACATCTAGAGTAATCATCAACAATCACAAATACATATGACTTTTCACCCAAACTAGCTACTCTAGTAGGTCTAAACAAATCCATATGTAATAGTTGAAGTTGTCTAGAAGTACTTATAATAGTTTTGAATTTAAGGGATAATAGATGTTTTTCCATTTGACATGGTTCGCAAGTCTTTTCTTTGATAAACTTCACTTTGGAAAGTCCGTTAACTAGTTCTTCTTTGGCTAACTTGTGTAGAAGCTCCATGCTTGCATGTCCAAGTCTTCTATGCCATAGCCATAATTCATCACTAATAGACACAAGACACTTGAAAGATTGATAGCAACTTTGTGTAGGTCACTTGTGTAGGTGTTGCCACTTCTTTCTCCTTTGAATATCACTTTGTCATCCATTAGGGACTTGATAAGACCTCCCTTGGAGTCAAAAGTGACTTTGTTCTTTTGTCACACAATTGACTTACACTAAACAAATTATGTTTCAAACCATCAACTAGGAAAACATCATCAATGAAAGATTTACCATCCTTATCAATGGAGCTTATGCTAATTAGCCTTGGCATCATTTTCAAAAGTTACTTTGCCTCCTTTATAGTCTTTGGCATTCACAAAGAGGCTCTTGTCACCCGTCATGTGCCTTGAACATCCACTATCAACATGTCAAAGATTTGTGCTTGTGGATTTAAGACACACTTACAAAAAAAGTTAATTCACCTGATTTTAGGTACCCAAAGAAGGTTGGATCCTTTGGGGTTAGCATTGGAAAATTTACTCACAAAAAGATGCATTTTCCTTATTTTGTATTTCACATTAATATATCCAATTCTTATGCAATAGTGGCAAGTGATATGAGAATTTTTAATGGAATTTGGACTAGTCTTCTTAACCACTTTTGCTTGAGGCTTAGACATCATATAATTACCTTCACACATGCATGAACAAGATTTATTAACATTTGTGTTCTTATACATGAATGCATGCTTTATTCCTCTTAGCTTAGTCTTTAGAACATGTGTACCCTTCCCTTTCTTAAGAATATGAGGTCTAGTGTGTGTATTGCTCTTTGAAACTCCATTTGAGTCTCTCAAATGCTTGTGGTTGAGTGGCTTTGACAAATATTGTCTTATGTGATGAGGATGATGAAGCTCCTTAGAACCCAAGTCCATGTCTCACAATGGGAGGTCTTTGAGACACAATTAGTGTGTTAAGGGACTCTAATATGCATCATATTATACATATTTACATGCCCAATTATTTACATTTTTGTGCATAGTTATCTCATTTTATGCTAGAATCACCTGTCTTTTGGTTCCTTTCACGTTTCAGGTCATTATCAAGGGACATTATCAATAATCGAGGGAAATACGCGCAATTATGGACCATAATCCATCAAATTGAGCAAGGACTAGCATTCCAAGGTTGAGCATGGCCTGGACTCCGGCCGTGCTGAATCATTAAATAGTTGCCCTCTAAGAGTGCCATTTTGGCATGGTTTTCGAAGCCACCACAGCCTCCACCAAGGCCCGTGGTGGCTCAGCACTGGCTAGGGCACAGCCTGGAAGAAGTCAACAGATGTGGAACGCAGAGGTCCAGCACGGCCTGGACTCCGGCCGTGCTTATCAGCACGGGCTTGACCACGCTCGTGCTAAAGGAACTATATAGGCAAAAATGATTTGGTGAATTAGGGTTTGATTTTCTGACTTGATTTCCATTATACAAGCTTAGACCATCTTCTTCCAGACTTCAATACTCGATCTTAAAAGTTCATTTCATCTATTGGAGGAAGGATTACAACTATTTTAACATCAAATTGAAGATCAAGACAAGATTTGGGAGCATTCAAGAGGCAAATTAGGGTTTACTATTCTGAATTGGGAATTTGGGGTTTCTCATCCAACTTGAAGAAGAAGGGTGTATCTGCCTTTAATTTACTTTTCTGAATCTATTCTTTATTTTGTGTTGCTTATTAGTATGAGTAACTAAATTGTCAAACCCATTTGGGGTTCCTATGTTGTTGGATTGCTTTTAATGTTTATGAGATTTTGATTATCAATGCTTGTTTCTTCTTGCTTTCATTATTAATGAGAAATCACTTTATTCATGAGACGTTGTGAGTTGTGGTATTTAGATTGCTTCATGTAATTGAGAAATCCATTTAGTAATTGGAAATTTGAATAGCAAGTACTGGTTAATAATCACTTAGAGATAAGGGTAATTGACTAGCTAGATTAAGAATTAACAAAGCTTAATAGAGGCAGGTTAAACCTTAATGCTAATTGAATAATCGATCGTTAGGAAGAGATTCCAACTTTAGGTTATTAAGTTTAGGAATTCGGTTATCGAGAGAGAGACCGAATTCAGTTAAAACCTCATCCATGGGTAATTGCAATTGATAATCAATATAATCTCTACCTTCACTAAAATCCAACTAGCTTAGGTCCCCTAGGGTTTGCTTTTTCCTTTGAGAGTTATCCTAAATCCTTTCAGATTATTTGAAACTTAATTAATTGTTTGTTCATATTTAATCATAGCATAATACTTCATTGATTTTGTTTAGGTTAGATAACATAAGACGCTGCAGTAGGTCTAGGATCACCCTTTCCCGAGAATACGACCTTGATACTCACCATTTGTGCTAGTCTGCATCGATAGGTTCACTGCCTTAGATTTTAGCTACAGTTGCTGGGGACATTTTAGTGTGAACTAGATTGAATTTTTGTTTTTCTTTGTTAATCTAGCCATTTCTATTTTCCTTGTCTTTTCAATTTTTTTTATTTATTCTTTAGTATTATATTTATTCTTGTGTTCTTTGGTTGTTGTGTATCCATTTCAGGTAGTTTATGACCAGAAGCTCTAATCCTACTATTGTAGACCCTCTTACTGAACCAAAGTGATCCCTCCATTTGTTGAGGAAGCATATGCAAGAAGAAGAGGAGGCGCGGATAGTGTTTGAAGCTACTGTGAATCGACCAGCAGGGATAGGGGACAACAATCGGGTTGCGGATGAAGCCAGAACTATATACGAGTTCGCTAGACCTTCTCTTGAGGGGACACAAACGAGTATATTGCGACCACCTGTGGCAGCCAACAACTTCGAAATAAAGCAAAATGTGATACAGATGGTGCAAAATAGTGTACAATTTTGGGGACTGCCGAGCGAGGACCCAAACACTCACATCGCCAACTTTTTGGAAATCTGCGATACCTTCAAGATAAATGGAACAACTGATGATGCCATTTGGTTAAGGCTGTTTCCTTTCTCTTTAAGGGACCGAGTGAAAAGATGATTGCAGTTGCTCCTAGCCAACACTATCAGGACATGGAGATTATTGGCTGAGAAATTTCTCTACAAGTACTTTCCTCCAGCTAAGACTGCTAAATTAAGGAATGACATTTCTTCTTTTGTGTAGATGGAAAACGAGAGCAAGTATGATGCCTGGGAGAGGTACAAGGACTTGTTGAGATGCTGTCCACACCATGGTCTACCAGTATGGATGCAAGTTCATACCTTTTACAACAATTTGAGCCTTGCTACTAGACAAATGGTTGATGCAGCAACAGGAGGGGCGCTGAACAGTAAGACGCCCGAGCAGGCTCAGAACTTAATAAAGGAGATGCCCATGAACAATTACCAGTGGCAATCTTCTAGGAGCCGACCAATGAGGCAGGGAGTGGTCAATCATTTAGACTCCACAGCAGCCTTGGCAGCTCAAGTGGAGCTTTTGACTAAGAAGTTAGACTAGCTTTAGATGCCGGTTCATGTAGCCCAGATAAGCTGCGAATTTTATGGTGGCCCGCACTATGATGCAAACTGTAATGCGGGAGGTATGTTTGCTTCGAGTAATATTTCTTCTTCTATTGTTTCTGCTGACATTGAATAGGTAGACTACATGAGTAATGCACCTAGACAGCAGAACAACCCATACAGCAACACATGCAACCCCGGCTGGCATAATCATCCAAATTTTGGGTAGAGAAACAACAACGCCCAGGGTTCATCAGCTTTTAGCGCATCGTGACCACCACAGTGGGCTATACCATCGACCCCTCCACCGGTGAAAAGAAATCTAACTTGGAGGAGCTGATCATGAAGTTTGTCACGTCGACTGATGATAGGTCATATATAGTTATACTTATTGTGTTTAATTCTCTTACATTTTGATTGGATAATGTGCTTAGTTGTGGAAATTGTGTTTATTCTGATCTAGATGGTGAAATATCAAGGCTTGAGTGAAATTAAGCGAAAAGACATATTTTAAAGCATCACTTAGTAAACTTCAGCCAAAAGACATGGCTTTAAAGCATCACTTGTCAAAAACCAAGTCTTTTGAAGCAAGAGCAAAAATTTGGGCAGAAGATCATTTTCAATAAGGCGTGACCACACCTTGCAACCCATGAGCTGCTGAAAGTTGCAAAAGAGAGCTTCGAATTTTTCAGAGATAAATTTGTGTTGGACCCATCTTTAGTTAATTTCCTTTATTTTTGGAAGTGTTGGATAAAGAGAACTTTTTCCCATGTATTTAGGATTTTAATTTATTTAGATTACTCTTTATCTTATCCTTCCTTATAGGGATAAGATCATAAGAAGTTTATTTCTTTTTAATAAGGATTCTCTTATTAGGGTTTAGGTTTAACTTCCTATATAAGGAGGCTAGTTCTACCAAGTAAAGGACGGTTGGATACTTGATATTCTTATTCTTCTTCTATTCCCTACAATTCTTTTCTTATGAATTCTTACTCCACCATGTGTGCCTAAGATTTTAGTTTCTGATTCAAGAGTGAATAAATTCCAATTACGATTTTGTGAGGCTTTGTGCTTAACAGAGTTCTTCTTTAATTCAAGTATTCTTTATTTCTTACTTTTATTATTTATTAATTTTTGATATTGATTGAACTGACGACTTTGATATTGATTTTTCTATTGCTAAACTTTGAGTTTGTGATCCGTAATTGTCATGAACGATTGACACAAGTAGCAAAGAGCTAGCTCATGTGTGTGTGATTGCAGCTTATTCGAATTACATAGCTTGCATGATAAGCTTTAGGGAAATAAAGGAACAAGGTTAATTCAATTGCAGTTATCTCAATTAATTAATGTTGGTTTACCCATTCTCATTATTCTTAATGCTATCATTAAGTTGATATGGAACGCTATCGTGCCCAGTTGACTAATGGTAAGTTTTGATTTGGATGTTGGGTTTGAGTCAATTATATTAGGAGAATTACACTTGTTGTGGCTTTTTCGAATAAGTAGACTAAGTACTTGAATAGAAGAATTGATATTTTAGCCTTTGATTATGATTACAATTAGATGGAATTAGCACTCTTGAATTGGAAATTTGTTAAGATTGATTTTTATTTACTTTAATATTCAGCCTTCATTGTCTCCTATTTATTTATAATTTTGATTCAAACATTCGAAATCACCCCATTTTTATTTTACTTTGAGAAGCTATCCACATTGGTTCCCTTGGGATTCGACCTGGTTTCACTATTTCTACAAGTTAGTTTACGAAAATCAGTAATTTATTTTGAAGGGCTTCGACAACCCTTTCAAATTTGGCACTGTTGCCGGGGAGCCTATTTTAGTTTCTCATTGTTTAGTTTATTTGTTTATGACTCGTTCTTCTCAAGCGTTTGATTTGCAGTATAATCCTGAAATTGAGAAGATAGCGCGCCGATTAAGAAAGGAGACTATGCAAAGAAAAAGTTGTCTCATAGAGGAATTGGAGATAGATTTGGCTATTGGTGACACATCTATTTTTCAAAAAGTTGTAGAAAATATGGTGAACAGAACTCTCAAAGAGCCAATCGCACCAGATTTGAATCAACAACCTTTATGCATTACATTTCCTAATATTGCATTTGATTTTGAATTAAAATCTGGCTTAATTCACTTACTCCCTTCTTTTCATGGATGTGCAGGTGAATATCCTCATAAACACTTGAAAGAATTCCATATTGTATGCTTCAGAATGAAGCCACATGGTGTGATAGAAGAGCAAATAAATCTTAGAGCTTTTCCCTTTTCTTTGAGGATAAAGCAGAAGATTGGCTCTATTATCTACCCTCCGGTTCAATAACAAAATGGAATAAGATGAAAAGATTGTTCTTAGATAAGTTTTTCCCTGTAACAAGAGTTGCTAACATCAGAAAAGAAATTTGTGGCATAACATAGTTCACTGGAGAAACATTGTATGAGTATTGGGAAAGGTTCAAGCAACTGTGTGCTAGCTGCACCCATCATCAAATTTCTCATCAACTCTTAATCCAATACTTCTATGAAGGATTATTACCAATGGTTAAGAGTATGATTGATGCAGCAAGTGATGGAGCTTTGGTAGACAAGACACATGAAGAAGCCAAGTAATTGATTTCAAGCATGGCTGCAAATTCTCAGCAATTTGGTACAAGAGCTGATGGAGCTACAAGGCGAGTTAATGAGGTAAGCACTAAAAATCTTGAAAATCAAATTTCTGATTTAACTGCTTTGGTTCGTCAAATGGCTGTAGGGCAATTGCAAATGGCAAAAGTTTGTGGAATATGCTCAGTTCAAGGACATCTCACTGATATGTGCCCAACATTGCAATAAGACTCGATGCAAGATGCTAATGCTCTAGGCAGATTTACTGGTCAACCTTAAAGGAAGTATGACCCTTTATCCAATCATTATAATCCTGGATGGAGAGATCACCCAAATTTGAGCTTTGAAAACCAAGGAGGACAACAAAATTATCCTTCCCAGAATTTCATTAGACCACCTCAAGTTCTCCAAAAACCTCAAGCTTCAAATTCAGGTATGTCTTTGGAAGATATTGTTAAAAATCTTGCTAACAATGCTCTTCAATCTCAACAGGAAACAAGGTCAAGCATTCAAAATTTAGGCAATCAAATTACTCAATTGGCTACAAAATTCTAGAAAACTACCTTCATAACCGGAGATAAATCCAAAGGAGAATGTTAGTGCAATTTTTCTAAGAAGTGGAAAGGAGATTCCTTCAGGGTCAATTCCACTTAAGGGAAGTGAACCGAGCAAGAAAAAGGAAGAAGAAGCTTCCTTTAAAGCATACGTGGGGTAAAATTCGATCCTCCTCTATCTCTTTCATCTCACACTCCATTACCTCCTTTTCCTAGCATATTAGCTAAGCTAAAAGAAGATGAGCAAGAAAATGATATCTTGGATACATTTAGGAAGGTGGAGATAAATATCCCATTATTGGATGCTATCAAACAAATTCCTAAATATGCAAAGTTCTTAAAGAAATTATGCACAAACAAAAGAAGGATGAAGGAAAAGGAAAAAGTGGTGGTAAGTAAAAATGTGTCAGCTATCTTGCAAAAGAATATGCCAGAAAAATGCAAGGATCCAGGTATGATTTCATTACCTTGTGTTATTGGTAATACGAAAATTGAGCGTGCCATGTTAAATTTGGGAGCTTCCATTAATGTCATGTCATTTTCTATTTATCAAGATTTGAAACTAAAGGACTTGCAAAAGACTGGTGTAGTGATTCAATTAGTTGATCATTCTTATATTCATCCCCTTAGAGTTGTTGAAGATGTTTTGGTGCAGGTTAATGAGCTCACATTTCCTGTCGACTTTTACATTTTGGAAATGGATGGTAATTCCTCATCAAAATCAGCTTAGATTTTATTAGGACGATCATTCATGAAAACTACTAAGACAAAGATTAATGTAGATGAGGGTACTCTCTCCATAGAGTTTGATGGAGATATTGTTAAATTTAATATTTTTGATGCAATGAAATATCCTAATAATGTACATTCTCTTTGCCATATTGATGTAATTGATCCAATTATGCAGGAAGTATTTGCAAAAGAAAGTGTTAGCGATGAGCAAGAATTAGATGCACAATCTAATTTAGAAGGAATTGATTATGAGATTGGTCAAAAAGTATTATTATATAATTCTCGATTGAAGCTTATGTCTGATAAGTTTTGTTTTCAATGGATCAGTCCATTTGTTGTTACTAATGTGTTTCCCTATGATGCAGTGGAAATTAAAAGCTTGGATTCGAATAAAATTTTCAAAGTGAATGGTCATAGATTGAAAATCTTCCATGAGGGTGAAATTGCTCCATGTCTCATTAGTTTCCCTTTGGATCACTCCACTTATTTGGATGACTCAAATATTTCATCATTCCGTCGAGCATAACGATGTTAAACAATTGCACTATTAGGAGGCAACCCAAATGCTTTCTTTATTTTTATTTATACCTTTTATTTTCTTTCACTTAATTTATTTTATTTTCTAATATTTTTTTTCTTTAATGAATAAGTTCAATTTTTTTCTGGCAGGAGACTAATTTCGATAAGGCGTGACCACACCTTTTACAACTCTCCTAAAAGCATTAGCTGAATTTTTTTTTACAGAAGCTCGTTTCTTATAAGGCGTGACCACGCCTTGTTTCCAAACATCTTCTGTTTTATTTTAAAAATTGTTGTTAATCTTACAGAAGCTCGTTTCTTATAATGCGTGACCACGCCTTGTTTCCAAACATCTTCTGTTTTTGTTTTCAAAAAAAAAAACTGCACTTCAAGTTACAGAAACTCGTTTCTTATAAGGCGTGACCACGCCTTGTTTCAAAACATCTTCTGTTTTGAAAATTGCACTTAAAATTATAGAAGCTCGTTTTTTATAAGGCGTGACCACGCCTTGTTTCAAAACATCTTCTGTTTTGAAAATTGCACTTAAAATTATAGAAGCTCATTTTTTATAAGGCGTGACCACGCCTTGTTTCAAAACATCTTCTGATTCATTTTGACTTCTCTACTTCATTTTCTTTTTATTTATTTATTTATTTATTTTTCTTATTTATTTATTATGGAACCAAAAAAAAGAAGAAGAAGAAGAAAGAAAGTTTTATTTTACAGCAGCCACCAATGTTTTATTTTCTTTTGCAGCAGCCAACACCAAAACTTCCTATTTTCACTGGGCGGTTCTATCTCCTTTCCCACCATCACCATTGACTATTCAGTCCGAGTTGCTCGCAAATCAGGGGAGTTTCAGATTTCTTTTCATTTCTTTTATGAGCCATTTTCTTTTTGATACATTGAGGACAATGTATAGTTTATGTGTGGGGGAGGAATATGATAATTACATGATTTCCTTTTCTTTTTGAAAATATTTTCTTTTTATGCTTATAATTAGGTATGCTTTAATTCATATGTGCTAATTCTTCTTTGCAACCTTGAATTTTTTTTTGATAACCTAGAATACCATGTAAGTTAGATTTATATTTTTGGTTTGAGTTTTAATGCATGAAAGAGATAAGCATGATTATTATTTCTTTAAAATTATCTGATGGTATCTCATTAGTTTATTGATTGAAAAATGCGCAAGACTTGATACAAATTTGAACATTCAAGTGAGCTTTTGAGCCAAAGAGCAATTCATTATATTTTGCTCTAATTTTTTTTAATGTTATCAAATTTAGTATGATTATTCTAGAACTTGCTTGTAAATGCACATTGAGACCACATCTTTGGATTGATGCTTTAATATGAAAATGCCAATTAGAATTAACCTATTCTTAGACTCTTAAAATACCTACCCTGTTGATTTCCCTTTTAATTAGCCACTTTGAACCTATTTTCCATTTTCTTTTTTCTTATTTTTAACACATGTTGTTTAACCCAAGACCTTTCGTTTGCTACCTCTATTTTTCTACCCTTGTCAAGACAAGAAGGGAAGTGTTGCATGATACAAATGAAATAGAAAAAAAGAAGAGACAAAACAAAAAAAAAGAAAAAGAAAAAGAAAAAAAGAAGAGGGAAAGAAAAGGAAGAAAGGGAGAGTGATATTTATTCCTTTCATAAAAGAGGATAATTGGAGAAGTATTCATCAAATATATTGAATTGAATTGTTACATGTTATTTCTCCAAAGTTTTTAGTGCTAATATAAGATGTGGGAATAAATTTCAAAGTTTCTGTAGTGTGTTTTATGCTTATGTGGCATAGTTATCATGCAGGTAACTAACCTTTTTGTCTTGATTGTGAAACACTCTAATTTTTCCTTTTATCATACCCTTTCTTAAGCCCCATTACAACCTTTGTAAAGTCCCTTTGGTTTTTGGATCTAATTCATGTGTAGTGGTGGATACTTGATTCATTAGCAAGCTTATGGTAATAACATGCTATGTTTTGATTCTGAGAGTAAATGCACCCTAAACACTTTGAGAGTATTGAGTGAAACCATGTTAAGGTGTTAAGTCTCATTGCTTTGATTTTGATGAATTAGTGAGATACTTGTTCTTTTTACAAAATTTATCCTGTGAGTGCTACTCTCTTGATTGTCATTATTATTCAACTCATTGATGTATGTTTAACTGATTTGGTATTTGTGGAGATTAAAAGAGATAAAAAGGAAGTAGAGAGGAGAATTGGTATATTGAATTGAGGTATGCTTGAGGACAAGCATAAATTAGGTGTGGAGTAATTTGATAGGTCATAATAGTTATACTTATTTTGTTTAATTCTCTTACATTTTTTATTGGATAATGTGCTTAGTTATGGAAATTGTGTTTATTCTGATCTAGATGGTGAAATATCAAGGATTGAGTGAAATTCAGCCAAAAGACATGTTTTAAAGCATCACTTATCAAAAACCAGGTCTTTTGAAGGAAGAGTAAAAATTTGGGCAGAAGATCATTTTCAATAAGGCGTGACCATGCCTTGCAATCCATGAGCTGCTTAAAGTTGCAAAAGAGAGCTTCGAATTTTTCAGAGATAAATTTATGGTGGACCTATCTTTAGTTAATTTTCTTTATTTTTGGAAGTGTTGGATAAAGAGAACTTTCTCCCATGTATTTAGGATTTTAATTTGTTTAGATTACTCTTTATCTTATCCTTCCCTATAGGGATAAGATCATATAGGAAGTTTATTTCTTTTTAATAAGGATTCTCTTATTAGGGTTAACGTTTAACTTCCTATATAAGGAGGCTAGTTCTACCAAGTAAAGCACGGCTAGATACTTGATATTCTTATTCTTCTTCTATTCCCTACAATTATTTTCTTGTGAATTCTTACTCCACCATATGTGGCTAAGTTTTTAGTTTCTGATTCAAGAGTGAATAAATTCCAATTGTGATTTTGTGAGGCTTTGTGCTTAACAGAGTTCTTCTTTAATTCAATTATTCTTTATTTCTTATTTTTATTGTTTATGAAATTTTGATATTGATTGAACTGACGACTTAACTTTGATATTGATTTTTCTATTGCTAAACTTTGAGTTTGTGATCCGTAATTGTCATGAACGATTGACACAAGTAGCAAGGAGCTGGCTCATGTGTGTGTGATTGCGGCTTATTCGAATTACATAGCTTGCATGATAGGCTTTAGGGAAAGAAAGGAACAAGGTTAATTCAATTGCAGTTATCTTAATTAATTAATATTGGTTTAATCATTCTCATTATTCTTAATGCTATCATTAAGTTGATATGGAACGCTATCATGCCCAGTTGACTAATGGTAAGTTTTAATTTGGATGTTGGGTTTGAATTAATTATATTAGGAGAATTACACTTGTTGCAGCTTTTTCGAATAAGTAGACTAAGTACTTGAATAGAAGAATTGATATTTTAGCCTATGATCATGATTACAATTGGATGGAATTAGCACTCTTGAATTGGAAATTTGTTAAGATTGATTTTTATTTACTTTAATATTCAGCCTTCATTGTTTTCTGTTTAATTATAATTTTGATTCAAACATTCAAAATCCTCCATTTTTATTTTACTTTAAGAAGCTATCCACATTGGTTCCCTTGGGATTAGACCTGGTTTCACTATTTCTACAAGTTAGTTTAGAAAAATCAGTAATTTATTTTGAAGGGCTTCGATAATCCGTTCAATTGAGACGAGATTTCAGCAAACAGACAATGCTCTTAGAAATCAACAGGCATCCATCCAGAATTTAAAGAGTCAAATTGGGCAGATTTCTAAGATGCTGTCTGAGAGGACACAAGGATCGCTCCCCAGCACAACAAAGTTAAACCCTAGGGAGCATTGCAAGGCTGTCACCTTGCGATCAGGTAAGCAATTATCTAGCTCTCTACCATTAGCTGATGATGAGGATGTTTTCATGTAGGATAAGCCAGCTAGGCAGGAGCCAGAGCTTGAGACAATAGGAGAAGAAAAGGTGGAAGACAGGCAAAAGAGCCCTGTGAGAGAGTACCAGCCACCAGTCCCCTTCCCTGCTCGACTTAAGCAGGAGAAGGTTGATAAGCAGTTTGGTAAGTTTCTTGACTTTTTTAAACAACTGCGGATTAACCTACCTTTTGTTGAAGCTATTTCACAGATGTCGAAGTATGCCAAGTTCTTAAAGGAAATCTTGAGTAACAAAAGGAAGTTGGAGGATTTAGGACTAGTGACTCTGAACGAGGAGTGTTTGGCTATTCTTCAAAACAAGCTGCCAGTCAAAAGGAGAGATCCAAGGAGTTTTACTATTCCTTGTATCATTGGCGATTATTAGTGGTGCATTAGCTGATTTAGGAGCTAGTATAAATTTGATGCCCACTAGTCTGTTTGATAAATTAGGTTTGAGTCCTAAGCCCACTAGGATGAGCATTCAGTTAACTGATAGAACTGTTAAGATTCCTAGGGGTATTATTGAAGATGCACTTGTTAAGGTAGACAAGTTTATTTTTCCTGTGGATTTTTTAGTTATGGATATGGAAGGTGAGAGTATTGTGCCTTTGATCCTAGGTAGACCCTTTCTTGCAACATCTAGGGCTGTAATAGATATTTGTGATGGAAAGCTTCAACTTAGGGTAGATGATGAGACCATTACTTTCGACCTAGCTACTACTACGAGACACTCTTTAGACCATGATGATGCTGTAATTTCTATTGATATTCTGGATGATTTGGTTGAGTCTCATTTACAGGAAATATTGCTTGATGATCCTTTGCAGGTAGCTTTGCAAGTAGAGGAGGAGGAGCTGTCCAACGAGCAAGTGTTGGAGCAGCTCGCTAGTTTGCTGGCTACTAAGCCTAGCTGTTCTACTAATCCTTTTTCTTTCTCTTGACAGGTCAGAAGTGCAGAAAGTGAAGTCTTCTTTCGAGGACCCCCGGCCTTAGAATTGAAGGAGTTACCTAAGCACTTAAGCTATGGATTCTTGGATGAGGAAGAAAAGTTACCGATGATTATTGCAGCAGATTTGACACCCGAGGAGCGAGCAAAAATTCTAGATGCACTCAAGAGGTATAAGAAGGCCTTCGCCTATAAGATTGCTGATATTCTCGGGATCAACCCTAGTTTCTGTTCTCACAAGATTCTTATGGAGGATAGCTATAGAGCAGTAGTTTAGCCGCAGAGGCGACTTAACCCGAACATGAAGGAAGAAGTAAAAAAAGAGGTAATTAAGCTCCTTGATGCAGGATTGATTTACCCTATTTCTGACAGTTCTTGGGTGAGCCCTGTGCAGGTTATGCCGAAGAAAGGAGGCATGATAGTAATTTGCAATGAGCAGGATGAGCTGATACCTACATGGACGGTAACGGCATTTCGAGTTTGCATCGATTACAGGAGGCTTAATGATGCAACTTGGAAGGATCACTTCCCTCTTCCTTTCATTGATCAGATGTTAGAAAGATTAGCAGGACATATGTTTTACTGTTTCTTTGATGGTTTTTTAGGATATTTTTAGATCCCAATTGCACCTGAAGACCAAGAGAAGACAACTTTCACCTGCCCCTACGGGACATTTGCTTATAGACAGATGCCTTTTGGTCTATGCAATGTGCCGGCTACGTTTCAGCGGTGTATGATGGCCATTTTTTATGATATGATTGAAGAGTCGATGGAGGTATTTATGGATGACTTCTCTGTTTTTGGGAATTCATTTTCTCACTATTTGGCAAATCTAGAACGCATGTTAGCTAGGTGCATTGAAGCTAACTTGGTGCTAAATTGGGAAAAGTGTAATTTTATGGTGAGAGAAGGAATCGTTCTAGGGCATAAGATTTCACATGTAGGGATGGAAGTTGATAGAGCTAAAATAGAGACAATATCTAAGCTACCACCCCCTAGTTTTGTTAGGGCTGTTAGGAGTTTCTTAGGCCATGTTGGGTTCTATAGAAGATTTATTTGAAATTTCTTTGAAATTGCTAGGCCTCTTACTCAATTACTAGTTAAGGATGCACCTTTCATTTTTGATGATGCATGTTTGTCTTCTTTTGAGTTAATAAAGAAACTTTTGACCACAACCCCTATCATGGCTTCGCTTGATTGGGGGCTGCCCTTTGAACTAATGTGCGATGCTAGTGACTATACTGTTGGAGATGTGCTTGGATAGAGGTTTGATAAAAAGTTCCAACCCATTTACTATGCTAGCAAGACTTTAATAAGAGCCCAGGAACATTACACTACTACAGAAAAGGAGTTATTGGATGTTGTTTATGCCTTCGAGAAATTCAAATCATACCTCGTTTTATCTAAGACTATTGTCTTCACTGACCATTCAACTTTGAGGTATTTGTTTAATAAGCATAATGCTAAGCCAAGATTGATCAGATGGATTTTATTGTTGCGGGAGTTTGACATTGAGATTAGAGACAAGAAGGGCACAAAAAATTTGGCAGCAGATCACCTATCCAGACTGGAGAATCTGAGCTTGGAAGCACTTGATCAGAGCATATTTGTCAACATGAGAAAACAACCCCGTAAGAGAGGTATATTTGTCAATATTGGAAAACAACCCTGTAAGAGGGATATATGTTTCAACATGAGAAAACAACCCCGTAAGAGGGGTATATTTGACAATATTAGAGAACAACCCGTAAGAGGGGTATACGTTTCAACATGAGAAAACAACCCCAAAATAGTGGTATATTTGTCAATATGAGAAAACAACCCCGTAAGAGGGGTATATTTGTCAATATTAGAAAACAAACCCGTAATAGGGGTATATCTTTCAACGTGAGAAAACAACCCCAAAAAAGTGGTATATTTGTCAATATGTGAAAAGCCCGTAAGAGGGGTATATTTATCAATATTATAAAAGAACCCCGGAAGTGGGGTATATTTTTCAACATGAGATTACAATCCCAAAATGGGGTATTTTTATTAATATGAGAAAACAACCCCGTAAGAGGGGTATATTTGTCAATATTAGAAAACAATCCTGTAAGAGGGGAACATACTACAATATGAGAAAACAACACAAAAAAGTGGTATATTTGTCAATATTAAAAAATAACCCCGTAAGTGGGGTATATCATTCAACATGAGAAAACAACCCCGTGAGAGGGGTATATTTGTCAATATTAGAAAAGAACTCAGTAAAAGGGGTATATCTTTCAACATGAGAAAACAACCCAAAAAATGTGGTATATTTGTCAATATGAGAAAACAACCCCGTAAGAGGGGTATATTTATCAATATTAGAAAACAACCCTTTAAAAGGGGTACATTTGTCAATATTGGAAAATAACCCCAAAAAAGTGGAATATTTGTCAATATGAGAAAACAACCCCGTGAGGGGTATATTTGTCAATATTAGAAAAGAACCCCGTAAGAGGGGTATATCTTTCAACATGAGAAAACAACCCCAAAAAGTGGTATATTTGTCAATATGAGAAAACAACCCCGTGAGAGGGGTATATTTGTCAATATTAGAAAATAACCCCGTAAGAGGGTATATCTTTCAACATGAGAAAACAACCCCCAAAAAGTGGTTTATTTGTCAATATGAGGAAACAACCCCGTAAGAGGGGTATATTTGTAAATATTAGAAAATAACCCCTTAAGAGGGGTATATCTTTCAACATGAGAAAACGACCCCAAAATAGTGGTATATTTGTCAACATAAGAAAACAACCCCGTAAGAGGGGTATGTTTTTCAATATTAGAAAACAACCCCCTAAGAGGGGTATATCTTTCAACATGAGAAAACAACCACAAAAAAGTGGTATATTTGTCAATATGAGAAAACAACCCCGTAAGAGGGGTATATTTATCAATATTAGAAAACAACCCATCAAGAAGGGTATATCTTTCCACATGAAAAACAACCCCAAAAGTGGTCTATTTTTTAATACGAGAAAACAATAACGTTAGAGGGGTATATTTGTCAATATTAGAGAAGAACTCCGAAAGAGGGGTATATCTTTCAACATGAGAAAACAACTCCAAAAAAGAGGTATATTTGTCAATATGAGAAAACAACCCCGTAAGAGGGGTATATTGGTCAATATTAGAAAGTAATCCCCTAAGAGGGGTATATCTTTCAACATGAGGAAACAACCCCAAAAAAGTGCTATATTTGTCAATATGAGAAAACAACCCCGTAAGAGGGGTATATTTGTCAAAATTAGAAAATAACCCCTTAAGAGGGGTATATCTTTCAACATATGAGAAAACGACCCCAAAATAGTGGTATATTTATCAATATTAGAAAACAACCCCATAAGAGGGATATATCTTTCAACATGAGAAAACAACCCCAAAAAAGTGGTATATTTATCAATATGAGAAAACAACCCCGTAAGAGGGGTTTATTTGTCAATATTAGAAAACAATCCCGTTAGAGAGGTATATCTTTCAACATGAGAAAATGACCCAAAAATAGTGGTATATTTGTCAACATGAGAAAACAACCCCGTTAGAGGGGTATATTTGTCAATATTAAAAAAGAACCCCGTAAGAGGGGTATATCTTTCCACATGAGAAAACAACACCAAAAAAGTGGTATATTTTTTAATAAGAGAAAACAACCCCGTAAGAGGGGTATATTCGTCAAAATGAGAAAACAACCCCGTGAAAGGGGTATATTTGTGAATATTAGAAAATAATCTCGTAAGAGGGGTATATTTGTCAATATTAGAAAATAACCCCGTAAGAGGGGTATATTTGTCAATATTAGAAAACAACCCTGTAAGAGGGGTATATCTTTCAACATGAGAAAACAACCCCAAGAATGTGGTATATTTGTCAATATGAGAAAACAACCCTGTGAGAGGGGTGTATTTGTCAATATTAGAAAGGAACTCCGTAAGAGGGGTATATTTATCAATATTAGAAAACAACCCCAAAAAAGTGGTATATTTGTCAGTATGAGAAAACAACCCTGTGAGAGGGGTACAGCATGAGAAAACAACCCCAAAAAAATGGTATATATTTTAATACGAGAAAACAACCTCGTAAGAGGGGTATATTTGTCAAGATTAGAAAACAACCCCATAAGAGGTGTATATCTTTCAACATGAGAAAACAACCCCAAATAAGTGGTATATATTTTAATATGAGAAAACAACCTCGTAAGAGGAGTTTATTTATCAATATTAGAAAACAACCTCGTAAGAGGGGTATATTTGCCAATATTATAAAACAACCCCGTAAGAGGGGTATATCTTTCAACATGAGAAAACAACCCCAAAAAAGTGGTATATTTGTCATTATGAAAGAACAACCCCGTGAGAGGGGTATATTTGTCAATATTAGAAAACAACCCCGTAAGAGGGGTATATCTTTCAACATGAGAAAATAACCCCAAAAAAGGGGTCTATTTGTTAATATTACAAAACAATCCCGTAAAAGGGTTATCTTTCTACATAAGAAAACAACCCCAAAAAGTAGTATAATTTTAATATGAGAAAATAACCTCGTAAGTGGGGTATATTTGTCAATATTAGAAAATAACCCCGTAAGAGGGGTATGTTTGTTAATATTAGAAAACAACCCCGTAAGAGGGGTATGTTTGCCAATATTAGAAAACAACCCCGTAAGAGGGGTATATTTGTAACTATTAGAAAACATCCCCGTAAAAGGGTTGTCTTTCAACATGAGAGAAGAACCCTAAAATTTTGATATATTTTTTAAAACGAGAAAACATCCCCGTAAGAGGGGGTATATTTATCAATATTAGAGAACAACCCCGTAAGACGGTTATATCTTTCAACATGAGAAAACAACTCCAAAAAGTGGTATATTTAACAATATGAGAAAATAAACCCGTAAGAGGGGTATATTTGTCAATATTAGGAAACAACCTCTTAAGAGGGATATATCTTTCAACATGACAAAACAACCAAAAAATTGGTATATTTCATAATACGAGAAAAGAACCCCGTAAGAGGAGTATATTTGTTAATATTAGAGAACAACCTCGTAAGCGGGTTATATCTTTCAACTTAAGAAAACAACCCCAAAAAAGTGGTATATTTTTTAATACCAGAAAACAACCCCGTAAGAGGGGTATATTTGCCAATATTAGAAAATAACCCCGTAACAGGGGTATATCTTTCAACATGAGAAAACAACCCCAAAAAAGTGGTATATTTGTCATTATGAGAAAACAACCCCGTGAGAGGGGTCTATTTGTCAATATTAGAAAACAACACGTTAGAGCGGTTTATCTTTCTACATAAGACAAAAACCGAAAAAGAGTTGTATATTTGTCAATATGAGAAAACAACCCCGTAAGAGGGGTATAATTGTCAATATTAGAAAACAACCCCGTAAGAAGGGTATATCTTTCAATTATTTTGGGGTTGTTTTCTCATGTTGAAAGATATATCCCTCTTACGGGGTTGTTTTCTCATGTTGAAAGATATACTCCTCTTACGGGTTTGTTTTCTAATATTGACAAATATACCCCTCTCACAGGGTTGTTTTCTCATATTGACAAATATACCAATTTTTTGGGGTTGTTTTCTCATGTTGAAAGATATACCCGTCTTTCAGGGTTACTTTCTCATGTTGAAAGATATACCACTCTTACGGGGTTGTCTTCTCATATTGACATATATGCTCCTCTTACGGGATTATTTTCTAAAATTGACATATATACCCCACTCCGGTGTTGTTTTATCATTTTAACAAATATACCCCTCTTATGGGGTTGTTTTCTCTTATTGACAAATATACCACTTTTTAGGGTATTTTTCTCATGTTGAAAGATATATCCCTCTTACGAGGTTATTTTCTAATATTGACAAATATACCCATCTTACGGGATTGTTTTCTAACATTGACAAATATACCCCTTTCACAGGGATGTTTTCTCATTGTGATGAATATACCACTTTTTTGGTGTTATTTTCTCTTGTTGAAAGATATACCCCTCTTACGGGGTTCCTTTCTAATATTGATAAATTTACCCCTCTTACAGGGTTGTTTTCTCATATTGACAAATATACCACTTTTTGGGGTTAATTTCTCATGTTAAAAGATTTATCTCTCTTACAGGGTTGTCTTCTCATGTTGAAAGATATACCTCTCATACGGGGTTCTTTTCTAATATTGACAAATATACCCTTCTTACGGGGTTGTTCTCTCATAGTGACAAATATACCACTTTTTGTGGTTGTTTTCTCATAAGATATATCCCTCTTACGAGGTTGTTTTCTCATGGTGAAAGATATACCTCTTTTACGGGGTTGTTTTCTAATAATGACAAATATACCCCTCTCACGGGGTTGTTTTCTCATATTGACAAATATACCACTTTTTTGGGGTTGCTTTCTCATGTTGAAAGACATGCCCCTCTTATGGGGTTATTCTCTAATATTGACAAATATACCTCTCTTACGGGGTTGTTTTCTCATGTTTACAAATATACCATTATTTTGTGGTCGTTTTCTCATGTTGAAATATATACCCCTCTTACGGGGTTCTTTTCTAATATTGACAAATATACCCCTCTTACGGGGTTGTTTTCTAATATTGACAAATATGCCCCTCTTACGGGTTCTTATCTCATATTGATAACTATACAACTTTTTTGAGGTTGTTTTCTCATATTGAAAGATATACCCCTCTTACGGGGATGTTCTCTAATATTGACAAATATACCCATCTTACGGGGTTGTTTTCTCATATTGACAACTATACCACTTTTTTGGGGTTGTTATCTGATGTAGAAAGATAAACCCCTCTTACGAGGTTGTTTTCTAGTATTGAAATATACCCCTCTTACAGGGTTGTTTTCTAACATTGACAAATATACCCCTCTTACGTTGTTGTTTTCTCTTATTAAAAAATATACTACTTTTTTAGGGTTGTTTTCTCATGTTGAAAGATATACCGTTCTTAATGGGTTGTTTTCTAATATTGACAAATATACATCTCTTACAGGGTTGTTTCCTCATATTGAAAATTATACCACTTTTTTGGGGTTGTTTTCTCGTGCTGAAAGATATACCCCTCTTACGTCCTTTCTAATATTGACAAATATACGCCTCACACGAGGTTGTTTATTCATATTGACAAATATACTTTTTATGGATTATTTTCTCATGTTGAAAGATATACCCCCTTTACGGGGTGGTTTTTTAATAATCACAAATATACCCCTCTTGGGGAGTTGTTTTCTCATATTAAAAGATATACCACTTTTTTGGGGTTGTTTTCTCATGTTGAAAGATATATCCCTCTTACGGGATTATTTTCTAATATTGACAGATATACCACTCTTGCGGGATTATTTTTTAATATTGACAAATGTATCAATTTTTTGGGGTTGTTTTATCATGTTGAAAGATATACCACTCTTACAGGGTTGTTTCATCATATTAACAAATTTACCACTTTTCTGGGCTTGTTTTCTAATATTGAGAAATATACCCCTCTGACGGGGTTGTTTTCTCATATTGATATAAGTAACACTTTTTTGGGTTTGTGTTCTCATGTTGAAAGATATACCGCTTTTACGGGATTGTTATCTAATATTGACAAATATACCCATCCTACGGGGTTGTTTTCTCATGTTGACAAATATACCAGTTTTTTGGGGTTCTTTTCTCAGGCTGAAAGATATACCCTTCTTAAGGGGTTATTTTCTAATATTGATAAATATACCCCTGTTACGCGGTTATTTTCTCATATTGACAAATATTTCACTTTTCTGGGGTTGTTTTCTAATGTTGAAAGATATACCCCTGTAATAGTGTTACTTTCTTATGTTGAAAGATATACCCCTCTTACGGGGTTGTTTTCTCATATTAACAAATATACCACTTTTTGGGATTGTTTTCTCATATTGAAAGATACACCCCTCTTACCGAGTTGTTCTCTAATATTGACAAACATGCCCCTCTTACTGGATTATTTTCTAATATTGACATATATACCCCTCTCACCGTGTTGTTTTGCCATTTTGACAAATATACCCCTCTAACGGGGTTGTTTTCTCCTATTGACAAATATACCACTTTTTTGGGATTGTTTTCTCATGTTGAAAGATATATCCCTCTTACGGGGTTGTTTTCTAATATTGACAAATATACCCCTCTTATGGGGTTGTTTTCTCATGTTGAAAGATATATCCCTCTTACGGGGTTGTTTTCTCATGTTGAAAGATATGTCCCTCTTACGGGGTTATTTTCTAATATTGACAAAAATACTACTTTTTTGGGGTTCTTTTCTCACACTGAAAGATATTCCCCTCTTACGGGGTAGTTTTCTAATATTAATAAATATGGCCCTCTTTCGGGGTTGTTTTCTCATGTTGAAAGATATATCCCTCTTTCGGGGTTGTTTTCTAATATTGACACATATACCCCTCTTTCGGGGTTATTTTCTCATATTAACAAATATTCCACTTTTTTGGTCTTGTTTTCTCATGTTGAAAGATATATCCCTCTTATGGTGTTGTTTTCTCATGTTGAAAGATATACCCCTCTTACGGGGTTGTTTTCTAATATTGACAAATATACGCCACACGGGGTTATTTTCTCATATTGACAAATATACCACTTCTTTTAGGGTTGTTTTCTCATGTTGAAAGATATACCCATCTCACGGGGTTGTTTTCTAATACTAATAAATATCTCTCTCTTATGAAGTTCTTTTCTCATGTTGACAAATATACCATTATTTTGGGGTTGTTTTCTCATGTTTAAAGATATATCCCTCTTACGGGGTTGTTTCCTCATGTTTAAAGATATACCCCTCTTACGGGGTTGTTTCCTAATATTGATAAATATACGCTTCTCACGGGGTTGTTTTCTCATGTTAACAAGTATACCATTATTTTCGGTTGTTTTCTCATGTTGAAAGATATACCCCTCTTACGGGGTTGTTTTCTAATATTGACAAATATACCCCTCTTACGGGGTTGTTTCCTAATATTGATAAATATACCCCTCTTTAGGGGTTTTTTTCTCATATTGACAACTATACCACTTTTTTGGGGTTGTTTTCTCATGTTGAAAGGTATACCCCTCTTACGGGTTTATTCTCTAATATTGACAAATAAACCTCTTACGGGGTTGTTTTCTCATATTGACAACTATACCACTTTTTTGGAGTTGTTTTCTCATGTTGAAAGGCATACCCCTCTTACGGGGTTATTTTCTAATATTGACAAATATACCTCTCTTTCGGGGTTCTTTTCTCATGTTGACAAATATACCATTATTTTGGGGTTGTTCTCTCATGTTGAAAGATATACCCCTCTTACGAGGTTCTTTTCTAATATTGACAAATATACGCCTCTCACGGGGTTATTTTCTCATATTGACAAATATACCACTTTTTGGGGTTGTTTTCTCATGTTGAAAGATATACTCCTCTTACGGGGTTGTTTTCTAATGTGGACAAATATACCCCTCTTACGGGGTTGTTTTCTCATATTGACAAGTATACCACTTTTATGGGGTTGTTTTCTCAGGTTGAAAGGTATACCCCTCTTACGGGGTTGTTCGTTAATATTGACAAATACACCTCTTACCGAGTTGTTCTCTAATATTGAGAAATATGCCCCTCTTCCTGGATTATTTTCTAATATTGACATATATACCCCTCTCACTGTGTTGTTTTGCCATTTTGACAAATATACCCCTCTTACGGGGTTGTTTTCTCCTATTGACAAATATACCACTTTTTGGGGTTGTTTTCTCATGTTGAAAGATATATCCCTCTTACGGGGTTGTTTTCTAATATTGACAAATATACCCCTCTTATGGGGTTGTTTTCTCATATTGACAAATATACCACTTTTTTGCGTTGTTTTCTCATGTTGAAAGATATATCCCCCTTACGGGGTTATTTTCTCATGTTGAAAGATATGTCCCTCTTACGGGGTTATTTTCTAATATTGACAAAAATACTACTTTTCTGGGGTTCTTTTCTCACACTGAAAGATATTCCCCTCTTACGAGGTAGTTTTCTAATATTAATAAATATGGCCCTCTTTCGGGGTTATTTTCTCATATTGAAACATATATCACTCTTTCGGGGTTGTTTTCTAATATTAACACATATACCCCTCTTTCGGGCTTGTTTTCTCATATTAACAAATATTCCACTTTTTTGGTCTTTTTTTCTCATGTTGAAAGATATATCCCTCTTATGGTGTTGTTTTCTCATGTTGAAAGATATACCCCTCTTACGGGGTTGTTTTCTAATATTGACAAATATACGCCTCACGGGGTTATTTTCTCATATTGATAAATATACCACTTTTTTTGGGGTTGTTTTCTCATGTTGAAAGATATACCCATCTCACGGGGTTGTTTTCTAATACTGATAAATATCTCTCTCTTACGAAGTTCTTTTCTCATGTTGACAAATATACCATTATTTTGGGGTTGTTTTCTCATGTTTAAAGATATATCCCTCTTACGGGGTTGCTTTCTCATGTTTAAAGATATACCCCTCTTACGGGGTTGTTTCCTAATATTGACAAATATACGCTTCTCACGGGGTTGTTTTCTCATGTTAACAAATATACTATTATTTTAGGTTATTTTCTCATGTTGAAAGATATACCCCTCTTACGGGGTTGTTTTCTAATATTGACAAATATACCCCTCTTACGGGGTTGTTTCCGAATATTGACAAATATACCCCTCTTAAGGGGTATTTTTCTCATATTAACAACTATACCACTTTTTTGGGGTTGTTTTCCCATGTTGAAAGGTATACCCCTCTTACGGGGTTGTTTTCTAATGTGGACAAATATACCCATCTTACGGGGTTATTTTCTCATATTGACAAGTATACCACTTTTTTGGGGTTGTTTTCTCAGGTTGAAAGGTATACCCCTCTTACGGGGTTGTTCTCTAATATTGACAAATACACCTCTTACGGGGTTCTTTTCTCATATTGACAACTATACCACTTTCTTGGGGTTGTTTTCTCATGTTGAAAGATATACCCCTCTTACGGGATTATTTTCTAATATTGATTTTCTCATGTTGAAAGATATACCCCTGTTACGGGATTATTTTCTAATATTGACAAATATACCCCTCTCACGTTGTTGTTTTCTCGTATTAATAAATATACCCCTTTTTTAGGGTTGTTTTCTCATGTTGAAAGATATACTCTTCTTAATGGGTTGTTTTCTAATATTGATAAATATACCTCTCTTACGGGGTTGTTTTCTCATATTGACAAATATTCCACCTTTTTCGGATTGTTTTCTCATGCTGAAAGATATATCCCTCTTACGAGGTTCTTTTCTAATATTGACAAATATACCACTCTCACGGGGTTGTTTTCATATCTTGACAAATATACCACTTTTTTCAAGTTGTCTTCTCATGTTGAAAGATATATCCCTCTTGCGGGGTAGTTTTCTAATATTAATAAATATACACCTCTTACGGGGTTATTTTCTCATGTTCAAACATATATCCCACTTACGGGGTTATTTTCTAATATTGACAAATATACCGCTCTCATGGTGTTGTTTTCTCATATTGACAAATATACCACTTTTTTGGGGTTGTTTTCTCATGTTGAAAGACATACCCCTCTTACAGGGGTGTTCTCTAATATTAACAAATACACCTCTTACGGGATTGTTTTCTCATATTGACAACTATACCACTTTCTTGGGGTTGTTTTCTCATGTTGAAAGATATATCCCTCTTACGGGGTTGTTTTCTCATGTTGAAAGATATACCCCTCTTACGGGGTTGTTTTCTAATATTGATAAATATACGCCTCTCACGGGGTTGTTTTCTCATATTGACAAATATACTACTTTTCTGGGTTGTTTTCTCATGTTGAAAGATATACCCCTCTTACGGGGTTGTTCTCTAATATTGACAAATATACGCCTCTTACGGGGTTGTTTCCTAATATTAACAAAATACCCCTCTTAAGGGGTATTTTTCTCATATTGACAACTATACCACTTTTTTGGGGTTGTTTTCTCATGTTGAAAGGTATACCCCTCTTACGGGATTGTGTTCTAATATTGACAAATACTACTATTACGGGGTTGTTTTTTGATATTGACAAATATACCACTTTTTTGGGGTTGTTTTCTGTTGATAAAAGATATAACCCTCTTACGTGGTTGTTTTCTAATATTGATAAATATACCCCTCATATAAGGTTCTTTTTTAATATTGACAAATATACCAATTCGTTGGGGTTGTTTTCTCATTTTGAAAGATATAACCCTCTTACGGGGTTGTTTTCTAATATTGACAAATATATCCCTCTTACTGGGCTATTTTCTCGTATTAGAAAATATACCATTTTTTTGGGGTTGTTTTCTCATGTTGGAAGATATACCCCTCTTACGAGGTTGTCTTCTAATATTGACAAATATATCCCTCTTACCGGGTTGTTTTCTCATATTGACAAATATACCACTTTTTTGGGGTTATTTTCTTATGTTGAGAGATATAACCCTTTTACGGGGTTGTTTTCTAATATTGACAAATATACCTCATACGGCGTTGTTTTCTAATATTGACAATTATACCTGTTTTATGGGGTTGTTTTCTTGTATTGACAAATATACCACTTTTTTGGGGTTTATTCCTCATGATGAAAGATATAACCCTCTTACGGGGTTGTTTTGTAATATTGATAAATATACCCCTCTTACGAGGTTGTTTTCTCTTATTGACAAATATACCGCTTTTTGGGGTTGTTTTCTCATGTTCAATGATATACTCCTCTTACGGGGTTGTTTTCTAATATTGACAAATATACCACTCTAACGGGGTAGTTTTCTTATATTGACAAATAAATCACTTTTTTGGGGTTGATTTCTTATGATGAAAGATATGACCCTCTTACGGGGTTGTTTTCTAATATTGATAAATATACCCCATACGGGCTTGTTTTCTAATATTGATAAATATACCCCTCTTTTGGGGTTGTTTTCTCATATTGACAAATACACCATTTTTTGTGGTTATTTTCTCGTGTTGAGAGATATAACCCTCTTACAGGGTTGTTTTCTAAGATTGACAAATATACCACTCTTACGGGGTTGTTTTCTTATATTGACAACTATACCACTTTTTTGGGGTAATTTTCTCATGATGAAAGATATACCCCTCTTACGGTCTTGTTTTCTAAAATTGATAAATCTATCCCGCTTTTGGGGTTGTTTTCTCATATTGACAAATACACCATTTTTTTGTGGTTATATTCTCATGTTGAGACATATAACCCTCTTACGGGGTTTTTTTCTAATATTGATAAATATACCCCTCCTACGGGGTTGTTTTCTCATATTGACAAATATACCAATTTTTTGGGGTTGTTTTCTCCTGTTGAAAGATATACCCTTCTTACGGGGTTATCTTCTAATATTGGCAAATATACCCCTCTTACGGGTTGTTTTCCAATCTTGCCAAATATACCCCTCTTACGGGGTGGTTTTCTCGTATTAAAAATATACCACTTTTTTGGGCTTGTTTCCCTATGTTGAAAGATATACTCCTCTTACGGGATTGTTTTCTAATATTGACAAATATATCCCTCTTAAGGGGTTATTTTCTCATATTGACAAATATACTACTCTTTTAGGGTTGTTTTCTCATGTTGAAAGATATACCCCCTCATACGGGGTTGTTTACTAATATTGCCAAATATACCCCTATGTTTTCTAATATTGCCAAATATACCCCTCTTAAGGGGTGGTTATCTCGTATTAAAAAATATACCACTTTTTTGGGGTTGTTTTATCATGTTGAAAGATATACCCCTCTTAGGGGGGTGTTTCCTAATATTGGCAAATATACCACTTTTTTGGGTTTGTTTTCTCATGTTGAATGATATACCCCTCTTACGGGGTTATTTTCTAATAATGACAAATTTACCCCTCTTACGGGGTTGTTTTCTCATATTGACAAATATGCCACTTTTTTGTGGTTGTTTTCTCATGTTGAAAGATATAACCCTCTTATGGGGTTGTTTTCTAATATTGATATATATACTACTCTTACGGGGTTGTTTTCTCATGTTGAAAGATATACCCGTCTTACGGGGTTGCTTTCTGATATTGGCAAATATACCCCTCTTACGAGGTTTTTTTAATCTTGCCAAATATACCCCTTTTACTGGGTGGTTTTCTCGTATTAAAAAATTTACCATTTTTTCGGGGTTATTTCCCATGTTGAAAGATGTACGGGGTTGTTTTCTAATAATGATAAATATACCCCTCTTACAGGATTGTTTTCTAATATTGACAAATATACCCCTCTTATAAGGTGGTTTTCTCGTATTAAAAAATATACCGCATTTTTTGGGTTGTTTTCTCATGTTGAAAGATATACCCCTCTTACGGTCTTGTTTTCTAAAATTGATAAATCTATCCCGCTTTTGGGGTTGTTTTCTCATATTGACAAATACACCATTTTTGTGTGGTTATATTCTCATGTTGAGACATATAACCCTCTTACGGGGGTTTTTTCTAATATTGATAAATATACCCCTCCTACGGGGTTGTTTTCTCATATTGACAAATATACCAATTTTTTGGGGTTGTTTTCTCCTGTTGAAAGATATACCCTTCTTACGGGGTTATCTTCTAATATTGGCAAATATACCCCTCTTACGGGTTGTTTTCCAATCTTGCCAAATATACCCCTCTTACGGGGTGGTTTTCCCGTATTAAAAAATATACCACTTTTCTGGGGTTGTTTTCCCATGTTGAAAGATGTACGGGGTTGTTTTCTAATATTGACAAATATACCACTCTTACAGGGTTGTTTTCTGATATTGACAAATATACCACTTTTTTGTGGTTGATTTCTGTTGATGAAAGATATAACCCTCTTACGGGGTAGTTTTCTCATGTTAATAAATATACCCCTCTTACGGGGTTATTTTCTCATATTGACAAATATACCAATTTTTTGGGGTTGTTTTCTCATGTTGAAACATATACCCCTCTTACGAGGTTGTTTTCTAATCTTGCCGAATATACCCCTCTTACTGGTGGTTTTCTCCTATTAAAAAATATACCCATTTTTTGGGGTTGTTTTCCCATGTTTAAAGATGTACGGGGTTGTTTTCTAATATTGACAAATATATCCCTCTTATGGGGTTGTTTTCTCAGATTGACAAATATACCACTTTTTGGGGTTATTTTCTCATGTTGAAAGATATAACCCTCTTACGGGGTTGTTTTCTAATATTTGCAAATATACCCCTCTTACAGGGTTATTTTCTAATATTGACGAATATACCCCTCTTACGGAGATGTTTTCTCGTATTAGAAAATATACCACTTTTTAGTGTTGTTCTCTCATGTTGAAAGATGTAACCCTCTTACGGAGTTGTTTTCTAATATTGACAAATATACCCCTCTTACTGGGCTATTTTCACGTATTAGAAAATATACCACTTTTTTGGGGTTGTTTTCTCATGTTGAATGATATACCCCTCTTATGGGGTTGTTCTCTAATATTGACAAATATACCCCTCTTACGGAGTTGTTTTCTCATATTGATAAATATGCCGCTTTTATGTGGTTGTTTTCTCATGTTGAAAGATATAGCTCTCTTACGGGGTTGTTTTCTAATATTGATAAATATACCCCTCTTACAGGGTTGTTTTTTCATATTGACAAATATACCAATGTTTTGGGGTTGTTTTCTCATGTTGAAAGATATACCCCTCTTACGGGGCTGTTTTCTAATATTGCCAAAGATACCCCTCTTACGGGATTGTTTTCTCATATTAAAAAATATACCACTTTTGGGGTTGTTTTCTCATGTTGAAAGATATACCCCTATTACCGGGTTGTTTTCTATTATTGACAAATATACCCCTTTTACGAGGTTGTTTCCTCATATTGACAAATATACCATTTTTTGGGGTTGTTTTCTCATGTTGAAAGATATAACCCTCTTACGTGGTTGTTTACTAATATTGATAAATATATTCCTCTTACGGGGTTGTTTTCTCATATTGACAAATATACCGCTTTTTTGGGGTTGTTTTCTCATGTTGAAAGATATACCCCTCTAACGGGGTTGTTTTCTCATGTTGAAAGATATAACCCTCCTACGGGGTTGTTTTCTAATATTGATAAATATACCCCTCTTACAGGGTTGTTTTCTCATATTGACAATTATGCCACTTTTTTGTGGTTGTTTTCTCATGTTGAAAGATACAACCCTCTTACGGGGTTGTTTTCTCATATTGACAATTATGCCACTTTTTTGTGGTTGTTTTCTCATGTTGAAAGATACAACCCTCTTACGGGGTTGTTTTCTAATATTGATAAATATACCACTCTTACGGGGTTGTTTTCTCATGTTGAAAGATATACCCTCTTACGGGGTTGCTTTCTGATATTGGCAAACATACCCCTCTTACGGGGTTATTTTCTAATCTTGCCAAATATACCCCTCTTACGGGGTGATTTTCTCGTATTAAAAAATATACCACTTTTTTGGGGTTGTTTTCCCATGTTGAAAGATGTACGGGGTTGTTTTCTAATAATGATAAAAATACCCCTCTTACGGGGTTGTTTTCTAATATTGACAAATATACCACTCTTACATGGTGGTTTTCTCGTATTAAAAAATATACCGCATTTTTTGAGTTTTTTTCTCATGAGAAAGATGTACCCCTATTACGGTGTTGTTTTCTAAAATTGACAAATATATCCCTCTTTTGGGGTTTTTTTCTCATATTGACAAATACACCACTTTTTTGTGGTTATATTCTCATGTTGAGAGATATTACCCTCTTACGGGGTGGTTTTCTAATTTTGATAAATATACCCCTTACGGGGTCATTTTCCAATATTGACCAATATACCACTCTTACGAGGTTGTTTTCTTATATTGATAAATATACCACTTTTCTGGGGTTGTTTTCTAATATTGATAAATATACCCCTCCTACGGGGTTGTTTTCTCATATTGACAAATATACCAATTTTTTGGGGTTGTTTTCTTATGTTGAAAGAGATACCCTTCTTACGGGGTTGTTTTCTAATATTGGCAAATATACCCCTCTTATGGGGTTGTTTTCTAATCTTGCCAAATATACCCCTCTTACGGGGTGGTTTTCTCGTATTAAAAAGTATACCACTTTTTTTGGGTTGTTTTCCAAAGTTGAACGATGTACGGGGTTGTTTTCTAATAATGATAAATATACCCCTCTTACGGTGTTATTTTCTAATATTGACAAATATACCCCTCTTACATGGTGGTTTTCTCGTATTAAAAAATATACCGCATTTTTGGGGTTTTTTTCTCATGTTGAAAGATGTACCCCTGTTACGGTGTTGGTTTCTAAAATTGACAAATATATCCCTCTTTTGGGGTTGTTTTCTCATATTGACAAATAAACCACTTTTTTGTGGTTATATTCTCATGTTGAGAGATATTACCATCTTACGGGGTAGTTTTCTAATATTGATAAATATACCCCTTATGGGGACGTTTTCTAATATTGACAAATATACCACTATTACGGGGTTATTTTTTTATATTGATAAATATACCACTTTTCTGGGGTTCTTATCTCATGATGAAAGATATAACCCTCTTACGGGGTTGTTTTCTAATATTGATAAATATACCCCTCCTACGGGGTTATTTTCTCATATTGACAAATATACCAATTTTTTGGGGTTGTTTTCTCATGTTGAAAGATATACCCCTCTTACGGGGTTATTTTCTAATATTGGCAAATATACCCCTCGTGTGGGGTTGTTTTCTAATCTTGCCAAATATACCCCTATTACGGGGTGGTTTTCTCGTATTAAAAAATATACCACTTTTTTTGGGTTGTTTTCCCATGTTGAAAGATGTACGGGGTTGTTTTCTTATAATGATAAATATACCCCTCTTACAGGATTATTTTCTAATATTAACAAATATATCCCTGTTACATGGTGGTTTTCTCGTATTAAAAAATATACCGCATTTTTGGGGTTTTTTTCTCATGTTGAAAGATGTAGTACCCCTGTTACGGTATTGTTTTCTAAAATTGACAAATATATCCCTCTTTTGGGGTTGTTTTCTCATATTGACAAATACACCACTTTTTTGTGGTTATATTCTCATGTTGAGAGATATTACCCTCTTACGGGGTGGTTTTCTAATATTGATAAATATACCCTTACGGGGTCGTTTTCTAATATTGACAAATATACCACTCTTACGGGGTTATTTTTTATATTGATAAATATACCACTTTTCTGGGGTTGTTTTCTCATGATGAAAGATATAACCCTCTTACGGGGTTGTTTTCTAATATTGATAAATATACCCCTCGTACGGGGTTGTTTTCTCATATTGACAAATATACTAATTTTTTGGGGTTGTTTTCTCATGTTGAAAGATATACCCCTCTTACGGGGTTGTTTTCTAATATTGGCAAATATACCCCTCTTATGGGGTTGTTTTCTAATCTTGCCAAATATACCCCCTTACGCGGTGGTTTTCTCGTATTAAAAAATATACCACTTTTCTGGGGTTGTTTTCCCATGTTGAAAGATGTACGGGGTTGTTTTCTAATATTGACAAATATACCACACTTACAGGGTTGTTTTCTGATATTGACAAATATACCACTTTTTTGTGGTTGATTTCTGTTGATGAAAGATATAACCCTCTTACGGGGTTATTTTCTCATGTTAATAAATATACTCCTCTTACGGGGTTATTTTCTCATATTGACAAATATAACAATTTTTTGGGGTTGTTTTCTCCTGTTGAAATATATACCCCTCTTACGAGGTTGTTTTCTAATCTTGCCGAATATACCCCTCTTACTGGTGGTTTTCTCCTATTAAAAAATATTCCAATTTTTTGGGGTTGTTTTCCCATGTTTAAAGATGTACGGTGTTGTTTTCTAATATTGAGAAATATATCCCTCTTATGGGGTTGTTTTCTCAGATTGACAAATATACCACTTTTTTGGAGTTATTTTCTCATGTTGAAAGATATAACCCTCTTACGGGGTTGTTTTCTAATATTTACAAATATACCCCTCTTACAGAGATGTTTTCTCGTATTAGAAAATATACCACTTTTTTAGGGTTGTTCAGGTTGAAAGATATAACCCTCTTACGGGGTTGTTTTCTAATATTGACAAATATACTCCTCTTACTGGGCTATTTTCATGTATTAGAAAATATACCACTTTTTTGGGGTTGTTTTCTCATGTTGAATGATATACCCCTCTTACGGGGTTGTTCTCTAATATTGAAAAATATACCCCTCTTACGGAGTTGTTTTTTCATATTGATAAATATGCCGCTTTTATGTGGTTGTTTTCTTATGTTGAAAGATATAGCCCTCTTACGGGGTTGTTTTCTAATATTGATAAATATACCCCTCTTACAGGGTTGTTTTTTCATATTGACAAATATACCAATGTTTTGGGGTTGTTTTCTCATAATGAAAGATATACCCCTCTTACGGGGCTGTTTTCTAATATTGCCAAAGATACCCCTCTTACGGGATTATTTTCTCATATTAAAAAATATACCACTTTTTGGGGTTGTTTTCTCATGTTGAAAGATATACCCTATTACCGGGTTGTTTTCTATTATTGACAAATATACCCCTTTTACGGGGTTGTTTCCTCATATTGACAAATATACCATTTTTTTGGGGTTGTTTTCTCATGTTGAAAGATATAACCCTCTTACGTGGTTGTTTACTAATATTGATAAATATATTCCTCTTACGGGGTTATTTTCTCATATTGACAAATATACCGCTTTTTGGGGTTGATTTCTCATGTTGAAAGATATACCCCTCTAACGGGGTTATTTTCTCATGTTGAAAGATATAACCCTCCTACGGGGTTGTTTTCTAATATTGATAAATATACCCCTCTTACAGGGTTGTTTTCTCATATTGACAATTATGCCACTTTTTGTGGTTGTTTTCTTATGTTGAAGGATACAACCCTCTTACGGGGTTGTTTTCTAATATTGATAAATATACCACTCTTACGGGGGTTTTTCTCATGTCGAAAGATATACCCTCTTACGGGGTTGCTTTCTAATATTGGCAAACATACCCCTCTTACGGGGTTATTTTCTAATCTTGCCAAATATACCCCTCTTACGGGGTGATTTTCTCGTATTAAAAAATATACCACTTTTTTTGGGTTGGATTTCCATGTTGAAAGATGTACGGGGTTGTTTTCTAATAATGATAAATATACCCCTCTTAAGGGGTTGTTTTGTAATATTGACAAATATACCCCTCTTACATTGTGGTTTTCTCGTATTAAAAAATATACCGCCTTTTTGGAGTTTTTTTTTCATGTTGAAAGATGTACCCCTATTACGGTGTTGTTTTCTAAATTTGACAAATATATCCCTCTTTTGGGGTTGTTTTCTCATATTGACAAATACACAACTTTTTCTGTGGTTATATTCTCATGTTGAGAGATATTACCCTCTTACGGGGTGGTTTTCTAATATTGATAAATATACTCCTTACGGGGTCATTTTCTAATATTGACCAATATACCACTCTTACGGGGTTGTTTTCTTATATTGATAAATATACCACTTTTCTGGGGTTTTTTTCTCATGATGAAAGATATAACCCTCTTACGGGGTTGTTTTCTAATATTGATAAATATACCCCTCCTACGGGGTTGTTTTCTCATATTGACAAATATACCAATTTTTTGGGGTTGTTTTCTCATGTTGAAAGATATACCCTTCTTACGGGGTTGTTTTCTAATATTGGCAAATATACCGCTCTTATGGGGTTGTTTTCTAATCTTGCCAAATATACCCCTCTTACGGGGTGGTTTTCTCGTATTAAAAAGTATACCACTTTTTTTGGGTTGTTTTCCCATGTTGAACGATGTACGGGGTTGTTTTCTAATAATGATAAATATACCCCTCTTACAGGGTTATTTTCTAATATTGACAAATATACCCCTGTTACATGGTGGTTTTCTCGTATTAAAAAACATACCGCATTTTTGGGGTTTTTTTCTCATGTTGAAAGATGTAGTACCCCTGTTACGGTATTGTTTTCTAAAATTGACAAATATATCCCTCTTATGGGGTTGTTTTCTCATATTGACAAATACACTACTTTTTTGTGGTTATATTCTCATGTTGAGAGATATTACCCTCTTACGGGGTGGTTTTCTAATATTGATAAATATACCACTAACGGGGTCGTTTTCTAATATTTACAAATATACCACTCTTACGGGGTTATTTTTTTATATTGATAAATATACCACTTTTCTCGGGTTGTTTTCTCATGATGAAAGATATAACCCTGTTACGGGGTTGTTTTCTAATATTGACAAATATACCCCTCTTACATTGTGGTTTTCTCGTATTAAAAAATATACCGCATTTTTGGGGTTTTTTTCTCATGTTGAAAGATGTACCCCTGTTACGGTGTTGGTTTCTAAAATTGACAAATATATCCCTCTTTTGGGGTTGTTCTCTCATATTGACAAATAAACCACTTTTTTGTGGTTATATTCTCATGTTGAGAGATATTACCATCTACGGGTGGTTTTCTAATATTGATAAATATACCCCTTACGGGGACGTTTTCTAATATTGACAAATATACCACTCTTACGGGGTTATTTTTTTATATTGATAAATATACCACTTTTCTGGGGTTGTTATCTCATGATGAAAGATATAACCCTCTTACGGGGTTGTTTTCTAATATTGATAAATATACCCCTCCTACGGGGTTGTTTTCTCATATTGACAAATATACCAATTTTTTGGGGTTGTTTTCTCATGTTGAAAGATATACCCCTCTTACGGGGTTATTTTCTAATATTGGCAAATATACCCCTCTTGTGGGGTTGTTTTCTAATCTTGCCAAATATACCCCTCTTACGGGGTGGTTTTCTCGTATTAAAAAATATACCACTTTTTTTGGGTTGTTTTCCCATGTTGAAAGATGTACGGGGTTGTTTTCTAATAATGATAAATATACCCCTCTTACAGGGTTGTTTTCTAATATTGACAAATATACCCCTCTTACAAGGTGGTTTTCTCGTATTAAAAAATATACCGCATTTTGGGGTTGTTTTCTCATGTTGAAAGATATACCCCTCTTACGGGGTTGTTTTCTAATATTGACAAATATATCCCTCTTTTGGGGTTGTTTTCTCATATTGACAAATACACCACTTTTTTGTGGTTATATTCTCATGTTGAGAGATATAACCCTCTTACGGGGTTGTTTTCTAATATTGATAAATATACCCCTTACGGGGTTGTTTTCTAATATTGACAAATATACCACTCTTACGGGGTTGTTTTCTTATATTGACAAATATACCACTTTTCTGGGGTTGTTTTCTCATGATGAAAGATATAACCCTCTTACGGGGTTGTTTTCTAATATTGATAAATATACCCTCCTACGGGGTTGTTTTCTCATATTGACAAATATACCAATTTTTGGGGTTGTTTTCTCATGTTGAAAGATATACCCCTCTTACGGGGTTGTTTTCTAATATTGGCAAATATACCCTTCTTACGGGGTTGTTTTCTAATCTTGCCAAATATACCCCTCTTACGGGGTGGTTTTCTCGTATTAAAAAATATACCACTTTTCTGGAGTTGTTTTCCCATGTTGAAAGATGTACGGGGTTGTTTTCTTATAATGATAAATATACCCTCTTGATTATTTTCTAATATTGACAAATATATCCCTGTTACATGGTGGTTTTCTCGTATCAAAAATATACCGCATTTTTGGGGTTTTTTCTCATGTTGAAAGATGTAGTACCCCATTACGGTGTTGTTTTCTAATATTGACAAATATATCCCTCTTATGGGGTTGTTTTCTCATATTGACAAATACACCACTTTTTTGTGGTTATTTTCTCATGTTGAAAGATATAACCCTCTTACGGGGTTGTTTTCTAATATTGATAAATATACCCTTACGTGGTTGTTTTCTAATATTGACAAATATACCCCTATTACGGGGTTATTTTCTTATATTGACAAATATACCACTTTTTTGGGGTTGTTTTCTCATGATGAAAGATATAACCCTCTTACGGGGTTGTTTTCTAATATTGATAAATATACCCCTCTTACGGGGTTGTTTTCTCATATTGACAAATATACCAATTTTTTGGGGTTGTTTTCTCATGTTGAAAGATATACCCCTCTTACGGGGTTATTTTCTAATATTGGCAAATATACCCCTCGTGTGGGGTTGTTTTCTAATCTTGCCAAATATACCCCTCTTACGGGGTGGTTTTCTCGTATTAAAAAATATACCACTTTTTTTGGGTTGTTTTCCCATGTTGAAAGATGTACGGGGTTGTTTTCTTATAATGATAAATATACCCCTCTTACAGGATTATTTTCTAATATTGACAAATATATCCCTGTTACATGGTGGTTTTCTCGTATCAAAAAATATACCGCATTTTTGGGGTTTTTTTCTCATGTTGAAAGATGTAGTACCCCTGTTACGGTATTGTTTTCTAAAATTGACAAATATATCCCTCTTTTGGGGTTGTTTTCTCATATTGACAAATACACCACTTTTTTGTGGTTATATTCTCATGTTGAGAGATATTACCCTCTTACGGGGTGGTTTTCTAATATTGATAAATATACCCTTACGGGGTCTTTTTCTAATATTGACAAATATACCACTCTTACGGGGTTATTTTTTTATATTGATAAATATACCACTTTTCTGGGGTTGTTATCTCATGATGAAAGATATAACCCTCTTACGGGGTTATTTTCTAATATTGACAAATATACCCCTCTTGTGGGGTTGTTTTCTAATCTTGCCAAATATACCCCTCTTACGGGGTGGTTTTCTCGTATTAAAAAATATACCACTTTTTGGGTTGTTTTCCCATGTTGAAAGATGTCGGGGTTGTTTTCTTATAATGATAAATATACCCTCTTATAATTGAAAGGATTACATGGTGGTGGTTACCGAAAAATATACCGCATTTTTGGGGTTTTTTTCTCATGTTGAAAGATGTAGTACCCCTGTTACGGTATTGTTTTCTAAAATTGACAAATATATCCCTCTTTTGGGGTTGTTTTCTCATATTGACAAATACACCACTTTTTTGTGGTTATATTCTCATGTTGAGAGATATTACCCTCTTACGGGGTGGTTTTCTAATATTGATAAATATACCCTTACGGGGTCGTTTTCTAATATTGACAAATATACCACTCTTACGGGGTTATTTTTTTATATTGATAAATATACCACTTTTCTGGGGTTGTTATCTCATGATGAAAGATATAACCCTCTTACGGGGTTGTTTTCTAATATTGATAAATATACCCCTCCTACGGGGTTGTTTTCTCATATTGACAAATATACCAATTTTTTGGGGTTGTTTTCTCATGTTGAAAGATATACCCCTCTTACGGGGTTATTTTCTAATATTGGCAAATATACCCCTCGTGTGGGGTTGTTTTCTAATCTTGCCAAATATACCCCTCTTACGGGGTGGTTTTCTCGTATTAAAAAATATACCACTTTTTTTGGGTTGTTTTCCCATGTTGAAAGATGTACGGGGTTGTTTTCTTATAATGATAAATATACCCCTCTTACAGGATTATTTTCTAATATTGACAAATATATCCCTGTTACATGGTGGTTCTCTCGTATTAAAAAATATACCGCATTTTTGGGGTTTTTTTCTCATGTTGAAAGATGTAGTACCCCACATTACGGTATTGTTTTCTAAAATTGACAAATATATCCCTCTTATGGGGTTGTTTTCTCATATTGACAAATACACTACTTTTTTGTGGTTATATTCTCATGTTAAGAGATATTACCCTCTTACGGGGTGGTTTTCTAATATTGATAAATATACCACTTACGGGGTCGTTTTCTAATATTTACAAATATACCACTCTTACGGGGTTATTTTTTTATATTGATAAATATACCACTTTTCTCGGGTTGTTTTCTCATGATGAAAGATATAACCCTCTTACGGGGTTGTTTTCTAATATTGACAAATATACCCCTCTTACATTGTGGTTTTCTCGTATTAAAAAATATACCGCATTTTTGGGGTTTTTTTCTCATGTTGAAAGATGTACCCCTGTTACGGTGTTGGTTTCTAAAATTGACAAATATATCCCTCTTTTGGGGTTGTTTTCTCATATTGACAAATAAACCACTTTTTTGTGGTTATATTCTCATGTTGAGAGATATTACCATCTTACGGGGTGGTTTTCTAATATTGATAAATATACCCCTTACGGGGACGTTTTCTAATATTGACAAATATACCACTCTTACGGGGTTATTTTTTTATATTGATAAATATACCACTTTTCTGCGGTTGTTATCTCATGATGAAAGATATAACCCTCTTACGGGGTTGTTTTCTAATATTGATAAATATACCCCTCCTCAGGGTTATTTTCTCATATTGACAAATATACCAATTTTTTGGGGTTGTTTTCTCATGTTGAAAGATATACCCCTCTTACGGGGTTATTTTCTAATATTGGCAAATATACCCCTCGTGTGGGGTTGTTTTCTAATCTTGCCAAATATACCCCTCTTACGGGGTGGTTTTCTCGTATTAAAAAATATACCACTTTTTTTGGGTTGTTTTCCCATGTTGAAAGATGTACGGGGTTGTTTTCTTATAATGATAAATATACCCCTCTTACAGGATTATTCTCTAATATTGACAAATATATCCCTGTTACATGGTGGTTTTCTCGTATTAAAAAATATACCGCATTTTTGGGGTTTTTTTCTCATGTTGAAAGATGTAGTACCCCTGTTACGGTATTGTTTTCTAAAATTGACAAATATATCCCTCTTTTGGGGTTGTTTTCTCATATTGACAAATACACCACTTTTTTGTGGTTATATTCTCATGTTGAGAGATATTACCCTCTTACGGGGTGGTTTTCTAATATTGATAAATATACCCTTACGGGGTCGTTTTCTAATATTGACAAATATACCACTCTTACGGGGTTATTTTTTTATATTGATAAATATACCACTTTTCTGGGGTTGTTATCTCATGATGAAAGATATAACCCTCTTACGGGGTTGTTTTCTAATATTGATAAATATACCCCTCCTACGGGGTTGTTTTCTCATATTGACAAATATACCAATTTTTGGGGTTGTTTTCTCATGTTGAAAGATATACCCCTCTTACGGGGTTATTTTCTAATATTGACAAATATACCCCTCTTGTGGGGTTGTTTTCTAATCTTGGCAAATATACCCCTCTTACGGGGTGGTTTTCTCGTATTAAAAAATATACCACTTTTTGGGTTGTTTTCCATGTTGAAAGATGTCGGGGTTATTTTCTAATAATGATAAATATACCCCTCTTACAGGGTTGTTTTCTAATATTGACAAATATACCCCACATTACATGGTGGTTTTCTCGTATTAAAAAATATACCGCATTTTGGGGTTTTTCTCATGTTGAAAGATGTAGTACCCCTGTTACGGTATTGTTTTCTAAAATTGACAAATATATCCCTCTTTTGGGGTTGTTTTCTCATATTGACAAATACACCACTTTTTTGTGGTTATATTCTCATGTTGAGAGATATTACCCTCTTACGGGGTGGTTTTCTAATATTGATAAATATACCCCTTACGAGGTCGTTTTCTAATATTGACAAATATACCACTCTTACGGGGTTATTTTTTTATATTGATAAATATACCACTTTTCTGGGGTTGTTATCTCATGATGAAAGATATAACCCTCTTACGGGGTTGTTTTCTAATATTGATAAATATACCCCTCCTACGGGGTTGTTTTCTCATATTGACAAATATACCAATTTTTTGGGGTTGTTTTCTCATGTTGAAAGATATACCCCTCTTACGGGGTTATTTTCTAATATTAACAAATATACCCCTCTTGTGGGGTTGTTTTCTAATCTTGCCAAATATACCCCTTTTACGGGGTGGTTTTCTCGTATTAAAAAGTATACCACTTTTTTTGGGTTGTTTTCCCATGTTGAACGATGTACGGGGTTGTTTTCTAATAATGATAAATATACCCCTCTTATGGGGTTATTTTCTAATATTGACAAATATACCCCTCTTACATGGTGGTTTTCTCGTATTAAAAAATATACCGCATTTTTGGGGTTTTTTTTCTAATGTTGAAAGATGTACCCCTGTTACGGTGTTGTTTTCTAAAATTGACAAATATATCCCTCTTTTGGGGTTGTTTTCTCATTTTGACAAATCAACCACTATTTTGTGGTTATATTCTCATGTTGAGAGATATTACCCTCTTACGGGGTGGTTTTCTAATATTGATAAATATACCCCTTACGAGGTCGTTTTCTAATATTGACAAATATACCACTCTTACGGGGTTATTTTTTTATATTGATAAATATACCACTTTTCTGGGGTTGTTATCTCATGATGAAAGATATAACCCTCTTATGGGGTTGTTTTCTAATATTGATAAATATACCCCTCCTACGGGGTTGTTTTCTCATATTGACAAATATACCAATTTTTTGGGGTTGTTTTCTCATGTTGAAAGATATACCCCTCTTACGGGGTTATTTTCTAATATTGACAAATATACCCCTCTTGTGGGGTTGTTTTCTAATCTTGCCAAATATACCCCTCTTACGGGGTGGTTTTCTCGTATTAAAAAATATACCACTTTTTTTGGGTTGTTTTCCTATGTTGAAAGATGTACGGGGTTATTTTCTAATAATGATAAATATACCCCTCTTACAGGGTTATTTTCTAATATTGACAAATATACCCCTGTTACATGGTGGTTTTCTCGTATTAAAAAATATACCGCATTTTTGGGGTTTTTTTCTCATGTTGAAAGATGTAGTACCCCTGTTACGGTATTGTTTTCTAAAATTGACAAATATATCCCTCTTATGGGGTTGTTTTCTCATATTGACAAATACACTACTTTTTTGTGGTTATATTCTCATGTTAAGAGATATTACCCTCTTACGGGGTGGTTTTCTAATATTGATAAATATACCACTTACGGGGTCGTTTTCTAATATTTACAAATATACCACTCTTACGGGGTTATTTTTTTATATTGATAAATATACCACTTTTCTCGGGTTGTTTTCTCATGATGAAAGATATAACCCTCTTACGGGGTTGTTTTCTAATATTGACAAATATACCCCTCTTACATTGTGGTTTTCTCGTGTTAAAAAATATACCGCATTTTTGGGGTTTTTTTCTCATGTTGAAAGATGTACCCTATTACGGTGTTGGTTTCTAAAATTGACAAATATATCCCTCTTTTGGGGTTGTTTTCTCATATTGACAAATAAACCACTTTTTTGTGGTTATATTCTCATGTTGAGAGATATTACCATCTTACGGGGTGGTTTTCTAATATTGATAAATATACCCCTTACGGGGACGTTTTCTAATATTGACAAATATACCACTCTTACGGGGTTATTTTTTATATTGATAAATATACCACTTTCCTGCGGTTGTTATCTCATGATGAAAGATATAACCCTCTTACGGGGTTGTTTTCTAATATTGATAAATATACCCCTCCTACGGGGTTATTTTCTCATATTGACAAATATACCAATTTTTTGGGGTTGTTTTCTCATGTTGAAAGATATACCCCTCTTAAGGGTTATTTTCTAATATTGGCAAATATACCCCTCGTGTGGGGTTGTTTTCTAATCTTGCCAAACATATACCCCTCTTACTGGTGGTTTCTCGTATTAAAAATATACCACTTTTTGGGTTGTTTTCCCATGTTGAAGATGTACGGGGTTGTTTTCTAATAATGATAAATATACCCCTCTTACAGGGTTGTTTTCTAATATTGACAAATATACCCCTCTTACAAGGTGGTCTTCTCGTATTAAAAAATATACCGATTTTTTGGGGTTGTTTTCTCATGTTGAAAGATATACCCTCTTACGGTATTGTTTTCTAAAATTGACAAATATATCCCTCTTTTGGGGTTGTTTTCTCATATTGACAAATACACCACTTTTTTGTGGTTATATGCTCCTGTTGAGAGATATAACCCTCTTACGGGGTTGTTTTCTAATATTTATAAATATACCCCTTACGGGGTTGTTTTCTAATATTGACAAATATACCACTCTTACGGGGTTGTTTTCTTATATTGACAAATATACCACTTTTCAAGGTTGTTTTCTCATGATGAAAGAAATAACCCTCTTATGGGGCTTTTTTCCAATATTGATAAATATACCCCGCCTACGGGTTGTTTTCTCATATTGACAAATATACCAATTTTTTTGCGGTTGTTCTCTCTTGTTGAAATGTATACCCCTCTTACGGGGTTATTTTCTCATGTTGAAAGATATACCCCTCTTATGGGGTTGTTTTCTAATCTTGCCAAATATACCCCTCTTACGGGGTGGTTTTCTCGTATTAAAAAATATACCACTTTTTTTGGGTTGTTTTCCCATGTTGAAAGATGTACGGGGTTGTTTTCTTATAATGATAAATATACCCCTCTTACAGGATTATTCTCTAATATTGACAAATATATCCCTGTTACATGGTGGTTTTCTCGTATTAAAAAATATACCGCATTTTTGGGGTTTTTTTCTCATGTTGAAAGATGTAGTACCCCTGTTACGGTATTGTTTTCTAAAATTGACAAATATATCCCTCTTATGGGGTTGTTTTCTCATATTGACAAATACACTACTTTTTTGTGGTTATATTCTCATGTTAAGAGATATTACCCTCTTACGGGGTGGTTTTCTAATATTGATAAATATACCACTTACGGGGTCGTTTTCTAATATTTACAAATATACCACTCTTACGGGGTTATTTTTTTATATTGATAAATATACCACTTTTCTCGGGTTGTTTTCTCATGATGAAAGATATAACCCTCTTACGGGGTTGTTTTCTAATATTGACAAATATACCCCTCTTACATTGTGGTTTTCTCGTATTAAAAAATATACCGCATTTTTGGGGTTTTTTTCTCATGTTGAAAGATGTACCCCTGTTACGGTGTTGGTTTCTAAAATTGACAAATATATCCCTCTTTTGGGGTTGTTTTCTCATATTGACAAATAAACCACTTTTTTGTGGTTATATTCTCATGTTGAGAGATATTACCATCTTACGGGGTGGTTTTCTAATATTGATAAATATACCCCTTACGGGGACGTTTTCTAATATTGACAAATATACCACTCTTACGGGGTTATTTTTTTATATTGATAAATATACCACTTTTCTGCGGTTGTTATCTCATGATGAAAGATATAACCCTCTTACGGGGTTGTTTTCTAATATTGATAAATATACCCCTCCTACGGGGTTATTTTCTCATATTGACAAATATACCAATTTTTTGGGGTTGTTTTCTCATGTTGAAAGATATACCCCTCTTACGGGGTTATTTTCTAATATTGGCAAATATACCCCTCGTGTGGGGTTGTTTTCTAATCTTGCCAAACATACCCCTCTTACGGGGTGGTTTTCTCGTATTAAAAAATATACCACTTTTTTTGGGTTGTTTTCCCATGTTGAAAGATGTACGGGGTTGTTTTCTTATAATGATAAATATACCCCTCTTACAGGATTATTCTCTAATATTGACAAATATATCCCTGTTACATGGTGGTTTTCTCGTATTAAAAAATATACCGCATTTTTGGGGTTTTTTTCTCATGTTGAAAGATGTAGTACCCCTGTTACGGTATTGTTTTCTAAAATTGACAAATATATCCCTCTTTTGGGGTTGTTTTCTCATATTGACAAATACACCACTTTTTTGTGGTTATATTCTCATGTTGAGAGATATTACCCTCTTACGGGGTGGTTTTCTAATATTGATAAATATACCCTTACGGGGTCGTTTTCTAATATTGACAAATATACCACTCTTACGGGGTTATTTTTTATATTGATAAATATACCACTTTCCGGGGTTGTTATCTCATGATGAAAGATATAACCCTCTTACGGGGTTGTTTTCTAATATTGATAAATATACCCCTCCTACGGGGTTGTTTTCTCATATTCGACAAATATACCAATTTTTGGGGTTGTTTTCTCATGTTGAAAGATATACCCCTCTTACGGGGTTATTTTCTAATATTGGCAAATATACCCCTCGTGTGGGGTTGTTTTCTAATCTTGCCAAATATACCCCTCTTCAGGGTGGTTTTCGTATTAAAAATATACCACTTTTTTGGGTTGTTTTCCCATGTTGAAAGATGTCGGGGTTGTTTTCTTATAATGATAAATATACCCTCTTACGGGATTATTTTCTAATATTGACAAATATATCCCTGTTACATGGTGGTTTTCTCGTATTAAAAAATATACCGCATTTTGGGGTTTTTCTCATGTTGAAAGATGTAGTACCCCTGTTCGGTATTGTTTTCTAAAATTGACAAATATATCCCTCTTTTGGGGTTGTTTTCTCATATTGACAAATACACCACTTTTTGTGGTTATATTCTCATGTTGAGAGATATTACCCTCTTAAGGGTGGTTTTCTAATATTGATAAATATACCCTTACGGGGTCGTTTTCTAATATTGACAAATATACCACTCTTACGGGGTTATTTTTTATATTGATAAATATACCACTTTTCCGGGGTTGTTATCTCATGATGAAAGATATAACCCTCTTACGGGGTTGTTTTCTAATATTGATAAATATACCCCTCCCTCTGGGGTTGTTTTCTCATATTGACAAATATACCAATTTTTGGGGTTGTTTTCTCATGTTGAAAGATATACCCCTCTTACGGGGTTATTTTCTAATATTGGCAAATATACCCCTGCGTGTGGAGTTGTTTTCAATCTTGCCAAATATACCCCTCTTACGGGGTGGTTTTCTCGTATTAAAAAATATACCACTTTTTTGGGTTGTTTTCCCATGTTGAAAGATGTACGGGGTTGTTTTCTTATAATGATAAATATACCCCTCTTACAGGATTATTTTCTAATATTGACAAATATATCCCTGTTACATGGTGGTTTTCGTATTAAAATATACCGCATTTTGGGGTTTTTTCTCATGTTGAAAGATGTAGTACCCCCATTACGGTATTGTTTTCCTAAAGGTCAATAAATATATCCCTCTTTTTGGGGTTGTTTTCTCATATTGACAAATACACCACTTTTTGTGGTTATATTCTCATGTTGAGAGATATTACCCTCTTACGAGTGGTTTTCTAATATTGATAAATATACCCTTACGGGGTCGTTTTCTAATATTGACAAATATACCACTCTTACGGGGTTATTTTTTATATTGATAAATATACCACTTTCCGGGGTTGTTATCTCATGATGAAAGATATAACCCTCTTTACGGGTTGTTTTCTAATATTGATAAATATACCCCTCTTACGGGGTTGTTTTCTCATATTGACAAATATACCAATTTTTGGGGTTGTTTTCTCATGTTGAAAGATATACCCCTCTTACGGGGTTATTTTCTAATATTGACAAATATACCCCTCTTGTGGGGTTGTTTTCTAATCTTGCCAAATATACCCTCTTACGGGGTGGTTTTCTCGTATTAAAAAATATACCACTTTTTGGGTTGTTTTCCCATGTTGAAAGATGTACGGGGTTATTTTCTAATAATGATAAATATACCCCTCTTACAGGGTTATTTTCTAATATTGACAAATATACCCCCTTACATGGTGGTTTTCTCGTATTAAAAAATATACCGCATTTTGGGGTTTTTCTCATGTTGAAAGATGTAGTACCCCGATTCTGGTATTGTTTTCTAAAATTGACAAATATATCCCTCTTTTGAGGTTGTTTTCTCATATTGACAAATACACCACTTTTTTGTGGTTATATTCTCATGTTGAGAGATATTACCCTCTTACGGGGTGGTTTTCTAATATTGATAAATATACCCCTGCAGGGTCGTTTTCTAATATTGACAAATATACCACTCTTACGGGGTTATTTTTCTATTGATAAATATACCACTTTCCGGGGTTGTTTTCTCATGATGAAAGATATAACCCTCTTACGGGGTTGTTTTCTAATATTGATAAATATACCCCTCTTTCTGGGGTTGTTTTCTCATATTGACAAATATACCAATTTTTTGGGGTTGTTTTCTCATGTTGAAAGATATACCCCTCTTACGGGGTTGTTTTCTAATATTGACAAATATACCCCTCTTATGGGGTTGTTTTCTAATATTGCCAAATATACCCCTCTTACGGGGTGGTTTTCTCGTATTAAAAAATATACCACTTTTTTGGGGTTGTTTTCTCATGTTGAAAGATATACGGGGTTATTTTCTAATATTGATAAATATACCCCTCTTACGGGGTTATTTTCTAATATTGACAAATATACCCATGTTATGGTGGTTTCTCTCGTAAAAAATATATCGTATTTTTGGGTTTTTTCTCATGTTGAAAGATGTAGTACCCCTGTTCTGATTGTTTTCTAAAATTGACAAATATATCCCTCTTTTGGGGTTGTTTTCTCATATTGACAAATACACCTCTTTTTTGTGGTTATATTCTCATGTTGAGAGATATTACCCTCTTACGGGGTGGTTTTCTAATATTGATAAATATACCCCTTCAGTCGTTTTCTAATATTGACAAATATACCACTCTTACGGGGTTATTTTTTTATATTGATAAATATACCACTTTTCTCGGGTTGTTTTCTCATGATGAAAGATATAACCCTCTTACAGGGTTGTTTTCTAATATTGATAAATATACCCCTCCTACAGGGTTGTTTTCTCATATTGACAAATATACTAATTTTTTGGGGTTGTTTTCTCATGTTGAAAGATATACCCCTCTTACGGGGTTGTTTTCTAATATTGGCAAATATACCCCTCTTATGGGTTTGTTTTCTAATCTTGCCAAATATACCCCCTTACGCGGTGGTTTTCTCGTATTAAAAAATATACCACTTTTCTGGGGTTGTTTTCCCATGTTGAAAGATGTACGGGGTTGTTTTCTAATATTGACAAATATACCACTCTTACAGGGTTGTTTTCTAATATTGACAAATATACCACTTTTTTGTGGTTAATTTCTGTTGATGAAAGATATAACCCTCTTACGGGGTTGTTTTCTAATATTGATAAAAATACCCCTCTTACAGGGTTGTTTTTTAATATTGACAAATATACCAATTCGTTGGGGTTGTTTTCTCATGTTGAAATATATAACCCTCTTACGGGGTTGTTTCCTAATATTGGCAAATATACCCCTCTTACGGGGTTGTTTTCTAATCTTGCCAAATATACCCCTCTTACGGGGTGGTTTTCTCGTATTAAAAAATATACCACTTTTTTGGGGTTGTTTTCCCATGTTGAAAGATGTACGGGGTTGTTTTCTAATATTGACAAATATATCCCTCTTATGGGGTTGTTTATTCTTTTTTTTAATAATAAAAAAAGAAAAAATGTTAGAAATTCTGTAATGAATCAATGGAAAAACTGGTTAAGGAGTCGAAATGACCTGGCCCAATAGGGAAATCCCAATTCATTGGGCCTTTCGATACAACATTACATTAGAATAAGCTGTTCTAAAATCTGCTCAGTTTAACATTCATCTTACTCCTTTTTCATGTCCATCACTAGACAGAATTACTCAATATGATTCAAAGGCAAGAAATAAGTATGAATATTTTGTACTGACCCCAAATCAAATTGTTTGGGATTCAATTATAAGACATTTTTTGGGTTATTTTCTCATGTTGAAAGATATACCAATCTTACAAGGTTGTTTTCTAATATTTGCAAATATACCCCTCTTACAGGGTTGTTTTCTAATATTGACAAATCTACCAATTTTTTAGGGTTGTTTTCTCATATTGACAAATATGCCACTTTTTTGTGGTTGTTTTCTCATGTTGAAACATATAACTCTCTTATGGGGTTATATTCTAATATTGATAAATATACCCCTCTTACGAGGTTGTTTTCTTATATTGATAAATATACCAATGTTCCGGGGTTGTTTTCACATGTTGAAAGATATACCCCTCTTACGGGGTTGTTTTTTTATATTGGCAAATATACCCCTCTTACGGGGTTGTTTTCTCATATTGCCAAATATACCCCTCTTACGGGATTGTTTTCTCATATTAAAAAATATACCACTTTTTTGGGGTTGTTTACTCATATTGACATATATACCCCTATTATCGGGGTGTTTTATATTATTGACAAATATACCCCTTTTACGGGGTTATTTTCTCATATTGACAAATATACCATTTTTTTGGGGATATTTTCTCATGTTGAAAGATATAACCCTCTTATATGGTTGTTTTCTAATATTAATAAATATGTTCCTCTTACGGGGTTGTTTTCTCATATTGACAAATATACCGCTTTTTTGGGGTTGTTTTCTCATGTTGAAAGATATACCCCTCTTACGGGGTTGTTTTCTCATGTTAAAAGATATAACACTCTTACAGGGTTGTTTTCTAATACTGATAAATATACCCATCTTACAGGGTTGTATTCTCAAATTGACAAATATACCGCCTTTTTTGGGGTTGTTTTCTCATGTTGAATGATATAACCCTCTTACGTGGTTGTTTTCTAATATTAATAAATATGTTCCTCTTACGGGGTTGTTTTCTCATATTGACAAATATACCACTTTTTTGGGGTAGTTTTCTCATGTTGAAAGATATACCGGTCTTACGGGGTTGTTTTCTCATGTTAAAAGATATAACCCTCTTACGGGGTTGTTTTCTAATACTGATAAATATACCCCTCTTACAGGGTTGTTTTCTTATATTGACAAATATACTGCTTTTTTGGGGCTGTTCTCTCATGTTGAAAGATATACCCCTCATACTGTTTCTCTTATTAGAAAATACACCACTTTTTTAGGGTTGTTTTGTCATGTTGAAAGATATACCCCTCTTATGGGGTTGTCTTCTAATATTGACAAATATACCCCTCTTATAGAGTTGTTTTCTCATATTGACAAATATACCACTTTTTTGGGGCTGTTTTCTCATGTTGAAAGATATAACCCTCTTACGAGGTTGTTTTCTAATAATGATAAATATACCCCTCTTACATGGTTATTTTCAAATATTACCAAATATACCCCTCTTACGGGGTTGTTTTCTCGTATTAGAAAAATACCACTTTTTTGAGGTTGTTTTCTAATGTTGAAAGATATACCCCACTTATGGGTTACCTTCCAATATTGAGAAATACACCCCTCTTACGGGGTTGTTTTCTCAAATTAACAAATATACTACTTTGTTGGGGTTGTTTTCTCATGTTGAAAGATGTAACCCTTTTACGGGGTTGTATTCTAATATTGATAAATATACCCCTCTTACAGGGTTGTTTTCTAATATTGGCAAATATACCCCTCTTATATGGTTGCTTTATAATAGTGCCAAAGATACCCCTCTTACGGGGTGGTTTTCTCGTATTAAAAAATATTCCACTTTTTTGGGGTTGTTTCCTCATGTTGAAAGATATACCCCTCTTACGGGGTTGTTTTCTAATATTGACAAATATATCCCTCTTAAGGGGTTGTTTTCTCATATTAACAAATATACTGGTTTTTTAGGGTTGTTTTCTCATGTTGAAAGATATACCCCCTCATACGAGGTTGTTTTCTAATATTGGCAAATATACCCCTCTTACGGGGTTGTTTTCTAATATTACCAAATATACCCTTATGTTTTCTAATATTGCCAAATATACCACTCTTACGGGGTGGTTTTCTCGTATTAAAAAATATACCACTTTTTTGGGGTTGTTTTATCATGTTGAAAGATATACCCCTCTTAGGGGGTGTTTTCTAATATTGGCAAATATACCCCTTTTACGGCGTTGTTTTCAAATATTGACAAATATATCACTCTTACGGGGTTGTTTTCTCGTATTAGAAAATATACCACTTTTTTAGGGTTGTTTTGTCATGTTGAAAGATATACCCCTTTACGGGATTGTCTTCTAATATTGATAAATATACCCCTCTTACAAGGTTGTTTTCTCATATTGACAAATATACTGCTTTTTTAGGGTTGTTTTGTCTTTTTGAAAGATATACCCCTCATACGGGGTTGTTTTCTAATATTGGCAAATATACCCCTCTTACAGGGTTGTTTTCTAATAGTGCCAAAGATACCCTTCTTACGGGGTGGTTTTCTCGTATTAAAAAATATTCCACTTTTTTGGGGTTGTTTCCTCATGTTGAAAGATATACCCCTCTTACGGGGTTGTTTTCTAATATTGTCAAATATATCCCTCTTAAGGGGTTGTTTTCTCATATTGACAAATATACTGATTTTTTAGGGTTGTTTTCTCATGTTGAAAGATATACCCCCTCACACGGGGTTGTTTTCTAATATTGGCAAATATACCCCTCTTACAGGGTTGTTTTTTAATATTACCAAATATACCCCTATGTTTTCTAATATTGCCAAATATACCCCTCTTACGGGGTGGTTTTCTCGTATTAAAAAATTTACCACTTTTTTAGGGTTGTTTTATCATGTTGAAAGATATACCCCTCTTAGGGGGGTGTTTTCTAATATTGGCAAATATACCCCTTTTACGGGGTTGTTGTCAAATATTGACAAATATACCACTCTTACGGGGTTGTTTTCTCGTATTAGAAAATATATCACTTGTTTAGGGTTGTTTTGTCATGTTTGGTACACCTGACTTCGGGGTTGTCTTAATATTGATAAATATACCCCTCTTCAAAGTTTGTTTTCTCCATGACAAATATCACGCTTTTTTAGGGTTGTTTTGTCTTTTTGAAAGATATACCCCCTCATACGGGGTTGTTTTCTAATATTGGCAAATATACCCCTCTTACAGGGTTGTTTTCTAATAGTGCCAAATATACCCCTCTTACGAGGGGGTTTTCCAATATAAAATACCACTTTTTGGGGTTGTTTTCTCATG